>NW_027210690.1:750000-822500 GCF_029030835.1 Brachyistius frenatus | reverse complement strand
CACGCTCGTGCAGGATGAGTCAGAACCAGGGCTCGGTATGAACTCAGGTGTGAGTCTGAACACATGTGGGTCAAATTCTGCAAAAGTCAACGCTGCCTTCACACACACACACACACACACACACACACACACACACACACACACACACACACACACACACACACGGTTCCTTACTCTACTTGTGAGGACCCCGTTGACCTCATGGTTTTAACCCTTCAAAATGCATTTATCTCCAATTTGTATAAAAACCATTCATTTCCCCGCAGCGACAGCGCCCCCTACATTTAGAGCTCCAGATGCTGGTAACATCTTTGTGTTTTTTTTTTTAAATCATTGGTAATATTAAGTTGTTTGCTTCGTCCCAAGCGTGAAAAAGACACGCCTTGAAATAGCCACGCGTTGCCGCTGTCTGAGCGTGACAGGTAGACGTTTTGAAAGCGTGAAACTTACACACAGACGCACAACAGAGGCAATAAAGCACATTTTGCGGCGGCATGAGGAGGAAGGAGGAGTGGCTCCGTATCGCAGACCGCCATGCGGGATGAGGAGGTTCAAATCCAGGAGGTGCAATATTGTTGTTGTTGTTGTTGTTTGTTTCCGAAATCCGACCAACTTCCTTTTCCTGTAGATCACACGGCTCTACGTACGCAGTCGGTTTATTTTCCGTCCACTACAGGAAAACGTGGAACTGTCACGCCTAGAGAAGCCGAAGCGTGTCTATGTCACGTTTTGCCGTGACACCGGGTTGCAGCCGCGGTCTGGAGGTTGCGGCGCTCGTTTAAACTGTTTTCCTGCAGCTACGACGCCCGAACTGTCACGTCTGGTTCTGTTTCTGTAGCGGAGGCGAACCCGACCCTGGTGGTGTTCGTATGGATCGATTCGTGCCCGAACTTTTCCAGACTGTGACCACCGAGAGCAAAAAAGTGGGCGGAGCCGTCGACCGGCGAGGTCCAAACACAGCAGAGAGGTCAAAGCAACCCTCCAGCGATTGAAATAACACCAACGAACACGTAACATCTCGCGGGGAAATCGGCGCTAACGTTAACGAGACTCGAATTCTCTTCGTGGGTAAAAGACGAGTTTTGTTTTTTTCAGCGTTGGCGCGACACAACCGACGACTTTGGAAGAAAATACGTCCACGAGCTCATTTATCAGTTCAAAAACATTATTTTTAGATTTTAGTTTCTTACACAAAAAAAAAGTGGAGAGAATTCAAAATTTTAGTTCGACTTCCACGTAAAAAACAAACAACAACCTTAAACAACCTTTTGAAGGAATGAAGACCAGAACAAAATGTCCTCAGTCTGAAGGTCTGAAACCTCCACGGAGACAGACGTCCAACAGCTTTAAATTTGAACAGAAGCTTCTTCACTACCGACACGGAGACCCGAGAGACTCACTTCAAACGGCTGCTGGAGGAAAGCATGGTCACTCCTCTCTCTGAGTGTGTGTGTGTCATCATCATTTCACATTACGTGCAGCATGCAGTCGGTGTGTCCTGCCTACACACACACACACACACACACACACACACACACACACACACACACACACACACACACACACACACACACACACACACACACACACACACACACACACACACACACACACACACGTTGTTACGACCACCTCCCTCTCGTCCTTTTTTCCTTTTAACTCGACCATCAAAGCCTCATCAGCTGCTTTATGTGTGTGTGTTGGGGGAGGGGGGGTTAAAATACTAGAGGGGGGGGGGGGGGGACCTTTGTTTGTCATTGAGCCGAGGCGGGTTTGGCCTGACGGCGAGGGGGACGGCGGTTTGCCGAGGAACGACGAGCAGGTTGTTGTTTTTTGTTTTCAGAGCTGAAAGCTTCAGACGTGAAGATCCTAAAAAAAAAAAGACACAAAAATAAATAAATCCAGGTGTTTATCTTTGTTGTTGTTGTTCTCATAAGTGGGCGTGTTTCCTCCTCTTCGGAGCTCATCTCCTCCGGCTGTCTCTTCAGAAGTAGATCAAAGCACATGACGCCGGCTCGTTATCGAACTCCCGTTGATATTTTCAGTTCATCCGTTTTTAGATTTATGTTTTTTTGGGGACGCTTCAAGAGAACACTGATGGAAAAAGTGGAGGAAACATCGGACTGAAACACGAGACTGCAGCTAAATGTTTCACTTCTACGTACGTGTGACTTCACGATCCGCTTTAGTTCAGTTCCAGTTTCTAACCGGAACAAATTGCAAAGATGGAGACATTAAACGACTTTTAGGGACGGACGTCATGTGACCTTGAGATTACTGACCGGAAACACAGTTTTAGTAGGAAAATATTCAGTTTGTCCCGATGCGTACACGTAGTACGTGAAATGTACTGTGGCCAAAAGTACCTGGATGTTCTGAACCCACAATCCTCTGCAGAGGAAGATGGCGCTGAAGCTCCGCCCACAAAAAGGGTCAAAGTTCAAGTCGTGAGGGCAAGCTGCAGTTCGTACTGAAAGTAAAAAAGTATGCGATTCAGTGTAAGCGCTAGTCTAATGAGCACATTAAAGATGGTTCAAAACACTCGCCTGAATTTTGTTGTTTTTGATCTTCTGTCGTAAAAAGAAACTCGAAGAACAAACGCGCAAAAAATGAACCGAAATCAGTTCGTCCGTTAGCGAAGCCGTTTTCATGTCTGCTGCCCTCTTGTGGTCAAAGTTTGGTTCACGTCATCTGTGCGTCGTTTAAACGTCGCATTTAGTCCCGAAAGTCTCGGTTTTGTTTTGAGCGGTTAATCGCAGCTAATTGTGTTGTTTTTTTTTCCCGGGACGTCCGAACTGTGCCGCTCAGCTGGCGTACTGAGGAACGAGCGTGTCGCGTTAGCTCCGCCTCCTTTCTCCGCTCGGTGGTGCAAAAACACGCGTCGGACCGTTCGGACGTCCCGCCGCCGGCTGGATTACCGATCGTAGTGTTCAGCGGACGTTTGTTCCGTCGTCGTGTCGTTGTATAAATCTCCAGGAGGCTTGATGTCGCCGTCCGATCGCTTCATTTACTCCCATAAAGAAAAAGTCCGCTTCAAAAAAGACGTTGGGAACCAAAAAGCGTGACAGAGTCTGTTAAATCGGTCAGGGTGATAGGAGAAGACCCCCCCTCCCCCTCCCCCCCACCAACTTATCGCCTGCAGAGTATTTTCCTGCTGCGTTTTTTTCTTTCTTGCGAGGAACATCTATTCTTACATTCGGGCCGAGTGAGAGCGGCTGCTGCTAAAAATAGATCGGGGGGTAAAAAAGACGAGAGGTCAACGAGAGACGCAGCGAGGGAGGAAAAACGTTACAGTAAATATGGGTCAACAGCTCGCTTGTTGGGGTTTTATTTCTCATTCGCAGCTTGACCTCTTGATTGGCGGGCGGGCGGGGGGGGGGAGCGGCGGGGGGGGGGGAGGAGGGGAGGAGGGTGATAATAAAATAAAATACATTAAAATATTTAGTTCTCTCCCTCCTTCTGATTCAGCTCAGGTCCGTCGCCGCCCTCAATTATCATCCAGTTACAGCTGATGTTTAGCAGCTGTCACTCAGGACGGTCTCACACACACACACACACACACACACACACACACACACACACACACACACACACACACACACACACACACACACACACACACACACACACACACACACACACACGGGTGGGCGGGCGGGCGAGTCGCAGAAAGCTGGTGTTGATCACACCGATTCACGGAGAGCCGTCGTCTCGTGCGATTGCTCTGAAAAGGTCGTAAATTCTCGGCCGAAGGTCGTTCGCGTCCAGAAGAATCTTCACGGGAAGATTTACGATCGCTCGGAAAAACAGCATCTGAACCGGAAACAGAGTCTGAACACGAGGCGCCGTCACAAACGCTCCGACGCTCTTCCTGCTTCACAACCGTCCAAAGACCGAAGAAGAAGAAGAAGAAGAAGAAGAAGAAGAAGAAGAAGAAGAAGAAGAAGGCGTCAGGTTCAGGAGACACCAGCTGGGTTTTCTTTGTGTCACCGTGAAATTCGTCCCCACAGAGTCAGACTGTCGACACCGAGTTCCACCGGGAACCTTCTGAGGCGTCGTCGGGTTGTTAGCGTTGTTAACGTGAGTTCAGCTGTTTGTTAGCAGGTTGTCAGATTGAGGAAAACGATGGAAAACCTCCGACTACGTCTAAAGAGTCCTGAACGCGGTCGACTACTCGTTTACGACTTTATTTTCGCTTCGTGGGTCTGACGGTTCGAGGATTCTTCGGTTTTATTTTACTTCTGGAAAGAGACCCCGTTTTTCCAGACATTTCTTTAAAAAAAACCCAAAAGAATGAACTTGATTTCAAGATTGAGATGAATCTTTAAGAAGTATCGGAAACATCATTGAAAAGATAAATGAACTGAACCGGCTGCTTTGAACTCCTTCCTGCAGGAAGCGAGCAAACACGTCGGGTGTTTCTTCTCCGAGTGGTTATTGAGACGAGGAAACGACTCCCGGCAGCTTTGTTCTCAGTCCTCACACTGTTCGCTCCTCAAACACCTCACAAACATGTTGATAGACGCTTGAATTTACTAGAGCGCCTTAAACGCCTCGCGTGCAAGCTGTTTGCGGATGCTACAATTTACAGATGTACCTTAAACGCCTCGCATGCGGGCCGTGTTTTATGCTCTGACTCGGCTCGTTGTACCGAGGAGGGATTTGAGAGAATCCAACAGGAGTCCTCTCTGGAGTGAACGTGGTGAATATTTGGTTCCCGTTTCTACCCCTTAATTCGCAGATTTGCTCGACGAGCAGCGATGTCGCCGCGTTACCGGGGGCAACGGCGCATCAGACAAACGCGCGTCGCCCATCGGCCGCCCGCAGATTCACCGGGCCGGACGCGAGTGTCGATGTCACGGGAGGTGACATCGACACGTCTGTGTTGGAGCCACCGGAGAACAGGACGAGGCGGCGGCTCCGTTTCCACGACAACAAACAGCAGGTTTGCGGACGAGCGGCGTCCGGCGCGACGCTCGGGCGCTCGTCTGCCGACGCCGCGGTGATCGCGGCGGAGTCCTGCCGCCGGGTATTTTTAGCCGGATCGATTCGGGTCAGTGATGAAAAAAAACCTAAAACCAAGGTGAAGCCGGCTTCAGGCCGCTCTGCTGCTTCCTTCTTCTGTTTCGAGCCGATGTGACGAGAAGGCGGCTGGCGGAAGTAACAATTTAAAAAAATATTTTTTTATAAAAGGCAGCCAGAAGAAAGAACAGATTGAGACGGTCCGTCTTCTGTCCTCAGACTTTTCCTAATGAATGGTCTCAAACCTTCTCCAAGGTCACAGGGAGGGCGGGGTGGGGGAGGTGGAGGGGGGCTGCAGTCTGTCCCAGCACACGCTCTCCTTTTATTATTGATATTAAGAAAATTGAAAGCACTAAAGTTTTATCTGTGAGCTCTTCACATACTTTGATAGCACCGAGCGTCTCCCTGGTCTCCGACACGGTGCAGTCCTGTCGGTGTCTGCTGGATGTCTCAAAGACAGCAGCCGGTGTTTTAAAGTGTAATACCACCGAGGGCCACAAGGAGCTCCCATTGAAAAAGCATCAAGCATTCATTAGATATTAGGACTCGAAGAAATGGTATGTTTTTGGAGCGTGTCAGATTTGATTGACAGGCCCAGTGGTGCAGTCAGGTTTCCGCTATAGGTGGGCGTGGCATAGTCAGTCTGATCCACCCTTGGCTCCTCCCTCGGCTCGTCCAAATATGGTCACTTCTGGTTCCAAAAAAAACACAAGCCAGAGTTGGGTTATTACGAGCTAATAACTAGGTGGGCGGAGCCAGACTTGGGTTATTACGAGTTAATAACTAGGTGGGCGGAGCCAGACTTGGGTTATTATGAGTTAATAACTAGGTGGGCGGAGCCAGACTTGGGTTATTATGAGATAATAACGTCATTCACTTCATATCTACGAGTCTTAACAATATTTTGGCTCCCAAGTGACACGAGCCAATCAAACCCTACGTATCTGAATGCCACTCTACATACTGATATCACTATATGATGATCAATAAGACTTAATAAGACTCCGTTTGTGTTTGTTCTCAGGTGTGTCTGAGGTATCACGTTAACTCAGGAAAAGCCCTCCCTCCCCCTCCCCCACGCTAAAAATATTGACTGTTACCTCTGCTGACAGTGTGTGTGTGTGTGTGTGTGTGTGTGTGTGTGTGTGTGTGTGTGTGTGTGTGTGTGTGTGTGTGTGTGTGTGTGTGTGTGTGTGTGTGTGTGTGTGTGTGGACAAACTCAAACATGCACGCCCCCATTTGCAGATGGATTGTTTGATCTTGGTAGCGAGTCAGAGGGTGACAAGATTCACGGAGTGAGGCGGGCGGTCAATAATGTAATTGACAGCTCGGCCGTGAGCATCGCTCACCCGAAGGACCTGAAGAGGAAGCAGAGAGAGATGAAGTCTCACCGTGAAAAATAAAGCCTTCATCTTATTAAAGAAATCTGGACGGCACCTTTAAATCAAGTTATCTGGAATCTAATGAATTGAAAAGGATGTTGCAGACTGGAGAACTGAGAGTGGTGGCAACTTACCGTCTGTAAAAGTGTTCGTAGCTTCCAAGTCTGACCAAAGTGTCTTCAGCTGCAATACCAGCGAGTGCCACTAGAGGTCGGCTCCAAAAAGCCTCCGGCTCCATAGACTCCCATTCAACTTCTCTCATCAAATCCAAAGTGAATAAAATGTGTCCATCAGTTATCTCGGTGTTGTTAGCTAAAGTCACTCCTTCTTCTTAGTTTTCTGGAGGTCCATCTGAAAATAATCCCTCATTCATTAGAAAAGAAGATTCAAGAAGACCTGTTTTTGGGGGCGTGTCTGTTTGATTGACAGGCCTGTGGTGCAGTCAGGTTACAGCTATCGGTGGGCGGGACGTAGTATCGTCAGGTTTCCGATCAGATGGGTCAGATCCACCGCTGGCTCCTCCCCCAGCTCGTCCAAATATGGTCACTTCCTGCTCCAAACCGCTCCGAACTAGCAAAGATGGTGACGGACAGAATCTGAACTGGAGGATTCATAACGTTCACAAACCAACGATGACATCACTGATGGTTGATGACATCACTGCTGGTTCTGAACTCAACCGTAGCGGCGTCGGATCGGAAAACAGTTTTACGTTCGCGACATCAGAAACTCTTTAATGTTCTGCCGTCGTTCTGGAGGCAAGAAAACAGAAAACTCAACAGAAGTTCTGACGTTGTTGAATTAGTGTCTGCCAACAGTTCAAAAGAGCCAAAGACGACATGAAACAGAAAGCACCACTTTTTTAGAGAATGTTTCCTCTTTGTTTCTTTATAAATTACATCATAAATGAACTTGAAATCAAAAACTTAAATATTTGTAGCTTTTCTTTGGTAAAGCAAAATCAAGTAGTGGAGCTTTAAACTTGGCATCATTTATAAGAGCCGAAAAAAACAAACCGAGTGAGGACAAGAGGACTGAAAGCAGTTAAAGCGTCTTACGGGAATAATAAAGCTAAATTACTGCACAGCGGGAGACGCAGGTGGGAGTGGAGAGGATGGGGAAAGAGGAAGGACTGTGATGAAGAGGGAAATAATGAGAGGAAGAGTCGAGGAAATTAGGAAGGAGCGGAGGAAATCGACAGATTGGGAAATATTAGGGAGGCGAGAAGGAGGGAAAAATTCAGGTTTTAAGTGTCTCGGAGAGGAGGAGTTAAAAGGTGACCCGGCGGGAAAGAGAGAGGAGGAAGCTACCATGAAACAAGCTGTCAAACACACACACACACACACACACACACACACACACACACACACACACACACACACACACACACACACACACACACACACACACACACACACACACACACACACACACACACACAGAGAAGTGTGTCTAAAGAAAGGCGGCATTGTGGGACGCAGCATCAATAGGTCCTGACAGCTCTCTCTCGGCCGACCTCTCGCCTGTCTGCTGCCATCGCCGGCTGTGTGTGTGTGTGTGTGTGTGTGTGTGTGTGTGTGTGTGTGTGTGTGTGTGTGTGTGTGTGTGTGTGTGTGTGTGTGTGTGTGTGTGTGTGTGTGTGAGGTGACACACGGGCACTTGACAATGATCCGAAGTGAAGTCCGGAGTCTGACTCACCTCCGCTTCGGCGGCTGGACGCTCTGAGCCGACGCCGAACGCTGAGGGAGTCCTGCTCACTACGGCTCGTCGGGGTAATACCTTCATCCAGCCATGCACTCCTCTGTGTGTGTGTGTGTGTGTGTACAGGTGTGTGTGTGTGTGTGTGTGTGTGTGTGTGTGTGTGTGTGTGTGTGTGTGTGTGTGTGTACAGGTGTGTGTGTGCCAACCCCAAACCTCCTCCGTCCTCTGGAGGTTTTTGTGTCGGGGGGACGTGATGTCTCACAATCCAAAGAAAAAGAAAAACCAAAATAACTTTGTGTTATTTTTCTTTTCACGACGTCAGAACGTAAATAATTTATGTTTGTTTATTTATTTTGCGAAGTGAAACGTTTTTTTTTTCCCCCACCGGATGAAGCAGATTCATAATTCCTCCCGTCATTCCAACGTAATCATGAATGTTGGATATCTGTAAACGTCCGTTGCTGCAAATTTCTCACGTCTCATGAAAACGACGAAGAAAGAAAGTTTTCTGTCGACAGAATCGGACGGTTTGAATTCACAGCTTTCTGCAAAAACATCGTTTCTGATGGAGCTTTTAAAGACAGATTAATAAAGTCGTTTAAATCTCCTTTTCAAAGAGAAATATGAAATCATTAAAAAAAAAAGGACAGAAATAAGTTGCAGATAAAAAGTACAACGCTGAAACGTCTCACTTTCCCATTTTTCCTCCTCTGTTACTTCATTAGTGCAAATTAATGAACGAGACTTTATTACAATCCTAATCATGCAGCTGATTATTTTTCTCATTATGAACCAAATCGATCGCGACACGAAACGTGTCCCTTCTTATCCGAGATCACCTGAACTTTGAGCGGTTCGTCGACAAGGAAATAACTCGTTTCTACAAACGAGGTCCGGCAGAAGAAGAACTTCCCCTCCTCATTTTTTTGTTCTTCTGTTTGATGCTCTTTTGTTTTCGTTCGACTTCACTGCAGAGAGTTCGGCGAGCAAACAGACGTGACCTTTTCCCCTCAAAGGTCGGTAGCCTGGCGAGCGCGCACACACACACACACACACACACACACACACACACACACACACACACACACACACACACACACACACACACACACACACACACACACACACACACACTCCCCAAACCTCAGAGGCGGCGTGTTTCACAGGCTAACAAGCGAAACATGACGCCGGGGACGACAGCGTTGGATTTCAGAGCCGCACGCCGGATCGGATTAATTAACAAAACCACGAATTAGCATCACGGAAGTAACAAAAACAACAAAAAAACACTTACAGACAAAACTGCACACACGGAGCCGGTTTGATTAGAATAAATTAAGAGCTTCGTAGCCTGATTATTAAATGAATCAACAGGAAGTTCATCTGCAACAATCGTGATGATGAATAACAGTTTTCTGAACAACGAAAGCGCTTCAGTCGTGTGTTTCGTGACTATAAGATATTTTCCCTCCGTTTTTATCCGTCGACTGATTTAACTGAGAGAATAAACGATTAATGGACAATTATCTGCAGCCGATGAAATGTTAAAACTACACGATGACGGACGGATGCAGTTATTTTGTTTTTTGTGAGCTACGCAATGTGACGGAGTGTGAAAGGAGCCGAGTGTCCAAATAAACCCCCAAAAAGTCTCATCGTTAGTTAGTTAGCTCGGATCTGGAGCGTAAAAAGGCGCAATGTGAGTACAGGCCTGTAGGGGGAGCTAAAAGGGGGGACAATCGTGGTGTGATCGTGGTCAACCGTGCCAAGCGTCAACTTCAAGGACAGAAAAATGAAGCCATTTGTCAAGAACTGCAGTTCCTCGAGCGGCCACTAGAGGCTCCCGTTGACCCCTCATGTTAAAATGGCCCAAATTTACAGCAGAAATAAACACGTTACAGACTCATTTTAGCGTTTATGAAAACTGTACTACGGAGAATTTTTTGGAGAATCCACTGATTGAGGTCAAACTGTGTTATTGATTTGAGGTTCTAGCTCAGTTCTGGTTCTTCTGTCGGCTGATTGGTTGGAAGTCAACGGTTCGTGTTTCGTTAGTTTGTTGCTGATGAACTGAAACAGCTCGTTTTCCTGCCTGGACACAGTTTGAGGTTTTGTTAATACCAGTCTGGTTTCTGCAGGTTGTTGTTGTTGTTGTTGTTGTTGTTGTTGTTGTTGCGTTCTCGGCTGGATCGCTGACGTTAGCCGCCGCCTTCGTTCAGCTGGTTTTTGGGTCTGAGTCGGAGGTTTGTATTAACGCTGCAGCGTCACCGTGACGACGGCACTTCCGCAAACAAACAAATGGAACAACACCATGGTTCAAAACTTTCAGGTGTGACAAAAGCCCTGAGAGTAAACAGTTCGATTGACTTTTTTCATGAACATGTTTTGATTGATTGATTACATCTCGTATTTAATGCACATCTGTCCGCATCTGTCCGCATCGTTATCGTCGGTGATGAACGAGGTGAATAACTCCAGACTACGGACACTAAAACTTCGTTAACGGAGGAGTGGACGGTTTGACTGACAGGCTGTTCGAGTGCTAACGGCCGTGAGCTCGTCTGACGCCGACTGACACTAATGACCGAAGCGCTTCCTCCAGGTGCTGCAAGGAACTCTGGGTAAACGTCCGTTAAATGCCACCGATACTGCCAGCTGTAGTCCCGAAGTTTAACTGCTCTTATTGTGAAATATAAACATCTTTAATTTACTTTTGTTTTACCAACAAACTGGAATTTGGTTTCATTCATATTTTCTTTTAGACTCCATCGCTGCCCTTCCTCTTCCTTCTCCTCTTCCTCCTCCTCTTCCTCCTCTTCTTATCTTTTTGGCTTTTTTTTTTCCCGCTTTATCTTATTTTCCCAGCATCCCTTGCTGCTATCTTCTCGCTCTGTGGTTCTGAGCTTCGATCGGTCTCCGGGTTTTATTGTGCCTCTTTCGCCCTCCTCTTCCTCCCCAGTGGCTGCAGCAGGGAGCTCCATCAGCTCAGGTCTCCAGTGTGTGTGTGTGTGTGTGTGTGTGTGTGTGTGTGTGTGTGTGTGTGTGTGTGTGTGTGTGTGTGTGTGTGTGTGTGTGTGTGTGTGTGTGTGTTGTGTGAAGTAAATGGCCTCCAGGATCCCCTGGGCTGCATCTCAGATGTACTCACAGGGAGCAGAGTCCTGACTAAGACTGCATGGCTTTCATTAACACTCAGACTGACTGAGAGGGAGGAAGAGGAGGAGGAAGAGGAAGAGGAAGAGGAGGAGGAAGGCTGACAAGAGTTGAGCCGCTGGTAAAAAATGTCACCCAAAGTCCTTCAGGCCTTCAAAGATGTTAACGAACAAGTCTGAATTCTGTTTTCTAATGAACTCGGGTGTTCAGGAAACATCTGCTCTGAAGAGGAGTTTGATTTCCAAAATAAAAGCTTTTTTATTTATTTATTTTTTATTCTGATGATGTAATTTGTGTGACAGATAGAAAACTTGACGGACTGATGTTTTCACACCTTCAGTCTAATTTTAAAATCATCTGCGATGTATTTTCTGCTCACCTCTTTGTGCGTCTCACCGCGTAAACAACTGAGTTTAACATTAAAATGAAAAATGTGCGTCGTTAACCAGCCGGCAGGTTTAAAATCATCTTTTCTTTAACCAACAGGTTCTTTTTTCTGTTGTTTGAGATGATTTCTTTTTGTCAAATTGTTGAGACATGATTGGATCCTTTACAAAAAAAGTGGGCGGGGCCTTAGCCGAAGAAAAGATGCCCTTAAAATCACTTCTTAACAGGAAGCAGCTGGAACAGCTGGTTTTAAACATCATTTTAGAGTCATTTTCTGATCTGTCACTTCTAGTACCCCCCCCCCCTCCCTCCATCACCTCCTTTACCCAGAGTCCCTTTATTGATATCGATCTGAGTAGAGAGCCGAGGTCTCCATTGAAGGCCGAGATATTTTTAGGAGGTGTCGATCTGGCGGGTGGGGTGTGTGTGTGTGTGTGTGTGTGTGTGTGGGGGGGGGTGTCGTAAAGGTCCCACGTATGTTCGATGAACACGGGGACGTAAGAAATACGGAGTCTCGGCGCGGAGAAGTGAGTCGGGAACCGGCCGTATTGACGAGCTCTTATCTCCGCCGGCGGCTTATTTCACGAAGTCGTGACTAATTTGCGCAGCACTCGACTTGAAGTGTGACGCTCAAATGATGTCAACAATCGATTCATCGTCGGTTTAAATTCGTCGAATAAATCGATGGAGCCGTAAAATCGATGCGTACGTGAGGACTCATCAGAGATCAGAGAGGAGGAAACAAAGTGGAGGCGGCTGCCAGCTGGAGGCAGGACAGAAAATGAGGTAATAGGGGAGCTTTTACAGCCCGTGGTGAGGGAGGGGGGAGGAGGGGGGAGGAGGCGGGGTGACCAGGTGAACTACATTAGCTGACAGCACCCTCCCCCGAAGCCTCCTGAATCATTGCAGTGGAGGACCGAGTGGGAGTGATGTCATCATTAGGTGATTTATTGTCTGCTGTCAGACCAACTGGAGGATTTAAAGCAGAACAACCAGAGTTTCTTCTGTTAGTTTCAGCTCTTATTTACTGTCGTTTAAATTATAAAACGTACCGGAGCCCGTCTGAGCACCTGACGACTGTGTCCGTCTTCAAATGAGGCGTTCAGGCGCTGTTTGTGAAAGTAGACTGCAATATAAAAGAGTTCGTAGCTTCCGGCTCTGAAAAACAGTTCCAGAAGTGTCTTCAGCTGCAATACCAGCGAGTGCCACTAGAGGTCGGCTCCAAAAAGCCTCCGGCTCCATAGACTCCCATTCAACTTCTCTCATCAAATCCAAAGTGAATAAAATGTGTCCATCAGTTCTCTCGGTGTTGTTAGCTAAAGTCACTCCTTCTTCTTAGTTTTCTGGAGGTCCATCTGAAAATAATCCCTCATTCATTAGAAAAGAAGATTCAAGAAGACCTGTTTTGTATCAAATATAAAACATCAAGATCGGCGACGGCATGAAAAGTTCTGATCAAGATTTTGTATCTTGAGGTAACAGACCTGCTCTGTGGGGTTTTAGACGTCCTGTGAACCAAAACAACCCGATTTGCTGAGGATCACCGACTCAGCGCCGCCCGAGACGACCGTGACTGGTTTTAAAGAAAACAATAAAAAACAAGCCACAGCTGAGTGATATCTGGGCTGCAAGCGCACGTTATGAAAACTAATCAGTCTGAATATGGAGCTTAAAAAAAACACTGTCCCTACCATGAACACAGGTTTATCAGAGATTGGAGGTCAGACTCAAGGTCGTTGTGAAATCCAAGGAAGAAGAAGGTCGAGTCGGGTTCGTCGCCGTCCTCTAAAGAAAAACACAGCAGCTCCTGTTTTTCTTGTCTTATTGCCTCTCAATTATTAAAGGCGGTTCGTTACTTTTTGAACAATAACGCGGATGCTCCTCTCATCATCCTTGAAAATATTCCATCATCATCATCATCATCATCATCATCTCTGGCCTCCGTGACTCACACTGGTTGTGCCCTCTGTGTGCCAAAGCTTGGCGTGGATAATTAATCTAATTTTAGCTCGCTGTGTGTGTGTGTGTGTGTGTGTGTGTGTGTGTGTGTGTGTGTGTGTGTGTGTGTGTGTGTGTGTGTGTGTGTGTGTGTGTGTGTGTGTGTGAGGGAGAAATACTGGACAGCGCTGTCATTTTCCCTCAGCGAGGATGCCGTCGGCGGCATCGGTCTGCCACGCCGTTATCTTCCTCCCCCGTCTCTCGTATCGGGAGACAAAAGCCGATATTCTCCGTGTCTTATTCTGCATGTGGTTTTTAATACCTGCAGCTGAAGCACCTGATAATGAAACGATATTAAATTCATGCCATTTCTTTTCTCTCTCTCTCTCTCTCCCTCTCCCAGCAGTGGATGCGGTGCCGGTACAGAAAGATGGGGATCAGGTAAAAAAAAAAAAAAAAAAAAACCGCCGTTATCTTCTATCTTTTTTTTTTTTTTTTATGCCGTAAACGCTGTTTTTCTACACACCTCGTGACATCTGAACGATCCTCGTCTCCTCGAGTTTGTTTCCAGGATGTTGTAGCCTGGTGTTACCTCCATTATGGTCTGGAAACCCCTGTTTGCATGAAGGTTCGTGCAGCCGCTCTGAAGGGTGAAACAATAAGCTCCAGGTTGGCTAAAAGCGATGACGTTGAAGACCTGGCTTTTTGTTTTTCCTGTGGTAGTTTTGACGGTTAAAAGGCGCGTGATTAGGATGCAATGATTCCCAACGGAGGAGCGGTTCCGACCCAGATGTGGTGAGTTTTGGGTTTTTGGGAACTGAAGGAGTGTAAATGGTTCAGAGGGAGAAAAAAGAAAAGTGTCCTCAAATGTCCACGGTCGAGGTTGAAAATGACAAAAATCTTAAATCTTATCATCTACTGCTTCAGACTACAATAGCAGCTACGTACCAATTGGCGGTTTTGAGCTGCATTGTGGGTAATGTCGGCGTCAGGTTTGCATTAAAAAATAAAATAAAATAAAAGTGGACGTAGCCTCTGGGACTTCATCCAAAAAGGTTTTCCCGAAGAGATGGTTTTGAAGCGGCGCCCGACTCCGCCCATCTCCGCTAATCCAAACAATGTACGTGCGCTTGAACGTAGCACGCTTACCGTCTCAGAGATGTAATGCAGAACTTTAATAAATATAATTAATAAAGTAACTACCTAACCTAACCTTTAAGCTTTTGATTCAATTTAAATCAGTGGATTCTATCAAAAAATTCTCCGTAGTACAGTTTTCATAAACGCTAAACTGAGTCTGTAACGTGTTTATTTCTGCTGTAAATTTGGGCCATTTTAACATGAGGGATCAACGGGAGCCTCTAGTGGCCGTTCGAGGAACTGCAGTTCTTGACAAATGGCTTCATTTTTCTGTCCTTGAAGTTGACGCTTGGCACGGTTGACCACGATCACACCACGATTGTCCCCCCTTTTAGCTCCCCCTACAGGCCTGTACTCACATTGCGCTTTTTTACGCTCCAGATCCGAGCGTGTTTACGTCGCTAACGATGAGACTGCGTTTTAGCTCATGCATGCACCTACGCAACACAACGAAATTGTATTTTTAGCGCAGGAATTTGTGAGAACCAAAACCGTTATCGATCCAAATATCCTCGACTGTATTAAAAAGAAGAAAAGACTTCTACGGTGTACACGGAGTAACAGCAGATTTAAACAAATTGTGATTTGTTCCGTCTTTCCGCTCTGATTTTAAAAAGTGAGCAACGTCTAAATACACAAATCTCCCAGTTTGTGGTCGTGAATCTTTCCAACAAAAACGGCTGCCAAACAGCGAGACGTCCTCCACCGAGCCTGAGTCAGCTGCCCGACCTCCATATACACGGTTATTCATTTTTTACTGCTGAAGACCAGACTGAAGGAAAACATTTCACCAAAAAAAAAGCCCAGACGTCCGTCTGCTAGCATCACCGGGGACGTCTGTGAGTCAGTCTGCAGACAGGTGGTGAAATATTAAAGACGGTGGCGTCGTCGTGGCGACCGAGACGGAAAGACAACCACAGTTCTTCTTTATTTTTATTCGTCCCGGGAAGTTTCTGTTAATTGGTTTTGAGATGGCGCCTGACATCAGAGAGGATTGTGGGTTTGAAACACCCCGAGGCCGGCCGCGGCCTTATTGTCAGAGTCGATGCACGTTTTTCTTTCCCTACGGTCTTCATAGTTTCAGGATAATTAGCGCCTCTAAATCGTCCGAGGTGTAAACGCCTGTCTGTCTTGCATGTGTCAGCCGTGTGATCGCCCGACAACTTGTCCTGGGAGTCTCTCACTCGCTGTTCAGCGTTGAAAGGCTCAGGCGTGATAAGCAGGTGTAGATAAGTGACTGACGGATGGATGTCTTCTTAGTTTTTGGGGTTAGCGGGGGAGGAGGGGGGGGGGGGTCTACAACCACCTTTACATTAAAGATGAAAATCAGCACTTTTACTCTCACAGTCGGTTTTATATGAAATCCAATCGTCTGTTCCTTCATTTAAAAGTCCTGAATGTTTACAGTGTGCTGAACCTGAACCTGTTTCAGTATTAATGTCTCATGATGACATCTGGTGATCGTTTATTGACTTTTGATATCAATACAGATGCATTTAGTTCAAAACTGTTCCCTTAACGAAACTTACTCGATTCCAATTTTTAAAAAAATGGTTTCTTCATGTTAAAAGAGAGTTTTTCCTTCTGTTGGAGGTTTCTTCTGTTAAAAGAGAGTTTTTCCTTCTGTTGGAGGTTTCTTCTGTTAAAAGAGAGTTTTTCCTTCTGTTGGAGGTTTCTTCATGTTAAAAGATAGTTTTTTTCTTCTGTTGGAGGTTTCTTCTGTTAAAAGAGAGTTTTTTTCTTCTGTTGAAGGTTTCTTCATGTTAAAAGAGAGATTTTCCTTCTGTTGGAGGTTTCTTCTGTTAAAAGAGAGTTTTTCCTTCTGTTGGAGGTTTCTTCTGTTAAAAGAGAGTTTTTCCTTCTGTTGAAGGTTTCTTCATGTTAAAAGAGAGTTTTTCCTTCTGTTGGAGGTTTCTTCTGTTAAAAGAGAGTTTTTCCTTCTGTTGGAGGTTTCTTCATGTTAAAAGAGAGTTTTTTTCTTTCTGTTGGAGGTTTCTTCATGTTAAAAGAGAGTTTTTCCTTCTGATGGAGGTTTCTTCTGTTAAAAGAGAGTTTTTTTCATGTTAAAAGGTTTCTTCATGTTAAAAGAGAGTTTTTTTTCTTTCTGTTGGAGGTTTCTTCATGTTAAAAGAGAGTTTTTCCTTCTGATGGAGGTTTCTTCTGTTAAAAGATAGTTTTTTTCTTCTGTTGAAGGTTTCTTCATGTTAAAGAGTTTTTCCTTCTGTTGGAGGTTTCTTCCTTAAAGGGGAGTTATTTCCTTTTAGATCATGTGTTAATTGTTAAATTGTTGAATTGTTGGGTTCCTCTGTATAAAATTTCAAGTTCAAAGTTGGGTACCCTGCTTGTGACGGTCTAAAAGCTGCTTCAGAGTCTAGAAAAATATTAATTGAATCTACTGACCGTGTCTCTGTATCTGTCAGGAATTGTAAAAAAAAGAGAAAAAAAAAGCAACGTATTGTGACAAAAACCGTCGGTGTCAACTTGCAGAGGCTCGTATCAGTCAAACCAGACTGTGTGTGTGTGTGTGTGTGTGTGTGTGTGTGTGTGTGTGTGTGTGTGTGTGTGTGTGTGTGTGTGTGTGTGTGTGTGTGTGTGTGTGTGTGTGTGTGTGTGCACGGCTGCACTCTTGCGACTGTCTGTGCGTGACCGGGTGTGAAGGTGCGTCTGTGTTGATAGTCTCTTACCGAGGCCACAGAGCTGCTCTCCCCGGGGCTCGGCCTATTACCGAGCCATGTATCACTTCTCAGCTGTGGACCCTGGAGAGGGAGGGGGGGAGAGGGAGGAAGAGGGAGGAAGAGGGAGACACAAACAGAGACATCTTTTTGTTGTTCCATCACCGTCTGCCGGCTTGTTTTCCTCCACTCGTTTCTATCTGCCTCCTACGTCGAGGTCGGAGGGCCGACATGCTCCGGCTCTATTAATATCTCAGACTAACATCAGTTTTTGCGCCTAAACAAGTGAAAGCAAGACACAAACGTAACTCTAAACTCACGCCAGCGGTAGTTCGTGACAACAACTCGCTTCAAATCTGGACCGCATTTCCCAGAAGCCCCTTGGCTTGACGTCAGACGTGCGTTCCGGCCCGAAGTGTTCGACACATCTCTGATTTTTTTTGGGGCTCGGTATCAGAATGTATTTTTTGATGTTTCTTGTTAAGCACCGATCCCCCGGCAGCCTTCGAGTTGTTTACTTCCCGATAACACGACTTCCTCTGTGTAACTTACAGACCGGCAGAGAGAGAGAGGGAGACGGGAAGCCGGCAGGCGGGGAGGGATTTCAGAGATGATTCAGACGAACAAACACGCAGCAGACCGACAGACCGAATAAATCCAAACACACTTTTATAAAAAAAAACAACAACAATCCAGGCTGCGAACGTGAAAGAGCTGCCGAGAGTTAACGAGTCGAACCGACGCAGGAATATAAAACTTCAGACCAGAGATGAAAAATAAAAGTCTCGGCTATGTGTAGCGTGTTTATAAGATTCGACTGCACGATGCATCTCGAAGCAGTAAAGATAATGAAGGAAAATCAAACAGATTATTTTCTGTAGCCTACAATTTACAGATGCACCCTGAACGCCTCACACGGAGACTATCGGTAAACACTACAAATTACAGATATCCCCTGAACGCCTCACATTCAGGCTATGGTATAACTACAATTTTACCAATACTAGCTCAGTGCTGTGTTTGTCCTCTGATCTCTGTGTCTGTCCTCTGATCTCTGTGTCTCACTGTGGGCGGAGCTTAAACCTCTGCTGTGTTTGTCCTCTGATCTGTGTCTCACTGTGGGCGGAGCTTAAACCTCTGCTGTGTTTGTCCTCTGATCTGTGTCTCACTGTGGGCGGAGCTTAAACCTCTGCTGTAACAGAACAGAATCAGGTGTTTTACACGATTACAAACGAATCTGTCTTCAATTATTCAGATATTTTTGATAAATCGGTTTACTACGACCTTTTATACTTCAGTGGTAAATAACAGGTGAGGCGTTAAAGTACCTCTAGAAACTTTACATCACACAAACCTTCAGGTCACGTATATAACCAAATGAGCTCATCAGTAAAAGCGAAAGAAAACATCCGCGTAGCGTCAGAAACCCGCCGAGAGGCACATTAGCTGAAACACCAGCCTGATTGTGGTTCCACTAAAAGTCAGATCAATACTGAGCGCTGGAAACCAGATCTCCTCTGAGGACGGAGGAGAAACTCACAAAAAGCCCGAGTCAAAGGACGGAAAACACAAACACATCTGACCGAGATCTAGACGTAAATTTATCTCCAGCCGCGTTTAAGTTTTTGTTTTTTCTTCAGTTCAGGGTTTTACAGGCTTCAAACAAGTTTCTTGAAAGCCGCTGAAAAGATTTCCGACCGTCTGTAATGTTCTCCATTGACTGCCCAAACTATAATACCCCCCCCCCCCGCTGGGATTTGAATATTTTAAATACAACAACAAAAAAGCCTCTGAAAACTGCACATCCACATCATGTGAAAGTGAAATTAATTAAGATTAGCAGCTTTTCCACAGGAGGATCCCACAGCTGTGAATGCTTCTTTCATGTGGTACAAACCCGATCACTTGCTTTCTATTACTCGCTGCTTTGTTCTTTATGTGACTTATTGTTCGCCGTTCACCGAGCTTCTGATAAACTTCAACCTTTTTCAACCGAAGCGGCCTCCAAACTTTTAGTGACGTAAAAGACATAAATAAATCGTGTTTTTTCTGTACTAGCCTGCATAAATTCTGCTTTTAGAGTAAGATGAAAGTTTTTAACGTTTTTAACACCTGTATGTGGTGTTTTTATATTCTAGAAGACTCAAAAAACACGGAATCAGACAATCAGGGTTTCATATGTCACAAACTGAAGGAACCAATCAACGAGCAGGGCGGGGCTTTTCCTTATTCCTCCAGCTGCGCTGGCGATAGGGTGGGCGGAGACAGAGGCGGAGACAGGCGGGGACAGAGGCGTGGACAGAGGCGGAGACAGAGGCGGGGACAGAGGCGGGGACAGAGGCGGGGACTATTCAGAGGTGGCGAGTTACGTCGAAGACACTTTTTTTTATGGGAAAAAAACCGTGTAGATATGTAATTTAAATGGACACAGATGAGTTATTAGAGGTTGGTCAGAATCTGGAGGAACTTTAAGTATTTTCAACCTAATTAGACGTAAACTGTACTGTAATTTGGCAATATCTAAAATGATTGGTAGTGTTTGTCATATTTGCAGCTCGTATTTTCTCATTCAGGTGCAAAAACATGCTGCCATTGAGAATATATGTAATTAATATTATATTATTCTGCTGTAATGTATATCGATGCATCAGAAACTTTAGAGCAGTTCTGTCTCCATATTATTACATATTATTACATATTATTACAGCTCCTGTTGTTGGTTATTTGTATTGTTATTTCTTTTACATATTCATTGTTCTTATCTGTTTTTATTTACTATCGTTAAGCTGCTATAACGACCGAATCTGCCCGCTTAGGGGGGGGATCAATAAAAGTTTATCTTAATGTTTTATCTTATCATTGAAAGAGAGAACCAATCATCCGGCCCACTGCATGCTGGGAAAGAGCTGAGCGCCCTGTGACCCTGAGCAGGATAAAATAGATGAACCGACAGCCGACCGGACGGCAGTCGTTGTTTTTTTTGTTTTTTTTTGGTGTAAAGTGTGTCGTTCGGTGGTGGAAACGTTTGAAGGCGTGACTCCGGCATAAAGAGACGATTTAAAACGGCCGTCGGTTCACGGAGGAAGTCTGTCGATGTTATCGCGTCCGAACGGATCCGAGGTTTCCAGCTGCCGGCGTCTCGCTTCGATTCGGAGAAAACTCACTATTGACGAGGGAGAGCTGAGCTGCTGAAACATTCTTTGTGGAGTCGATCTGAACACACACACACACACACACACACACACACACACACACACACACACACACACACACACACACACACACACACACACACACACACACACACACACACACACACACACACACACACACACAGAGTCCAAGGACACGGACAACGTGTTTTCTCAACATTATAAATCACGGCTGAAACCTCCTACACACAGTTATTAATTCGTTTCCGTGAGCAACACACTGACCTTCAACCTCCGCTTTGTTTGCATTATGTGAATAATTTAGAGGCGAGGACCAACAGTTTTCTGCTCGGCAGCGCGGAGACTATAATTTATTTGCCGAAGCTCGACAGGGTCGTCGATCAATACCGAGGACTGAATGATGACTCGGCCGGCTGCGCAGGTTTTTTTTTTTTTAAGGATTTCAGAAGGCTCACTTTGCTGGAACGTGAGAAATATCTAAAAAAAAAACTAGCGCAGGGATTGGCGTGAAATTTGGTGCAAACGTTCACGTCAACCGGACGATGAATCCTACTGAGGTTAACGTTTTTGGTTTGTTTTGTTTTTTTGTGAGAAAACAAAAATCCGTTGCTCATTTCAGGGTCGTTTTAAAACGTTTTCCAGCCTCTTAAATTGGAATATTTTCTGGTTCTTTTCCTCCTCTGTGAAAATAAACTTAATATCTTTTGGTTCAAACGAGACGTTTAATGCTTAATCTTCAGCTTTGGGAAAACCTGGTTGACTTTTTAAATACTGTATATAAGAGTGGACGTCGTCTCCGGGTCAAAACAACACAGAAGAGAACGTCAAAATGCAGTACCACCGAGGGCCAGTAGGGGCTGGCTCCATAGACGTTAATCAGGTTTATTACAGCAAAAATACTAAAAGCTGCATTCCTAAACGTTAATAAAATGTCCAACTACAGCTCTTTTCCAGCTGTTAGGAAGGTTTGAACCTGCTGGAAAGATTTTTTTTCAACCACCCTGGAAACTCAAACGTTTTAATCTAAGAATCATTTATCGACTACCAGTAAACCGTTTATGAATTACAGGAAAGTGGTATTCACATCTTTGTTCTGACTTTGAGTCAGAACAAACGTACGGGACGTACGGGAGCTTCGGTCAGGGAGGAGATAACGTTTATCGGCGTCGAACGACTTCCTGCCCGAAACCAACGGGAGCCGACGGAGGTCATAAATGACTCGACGTCCCTTTAACACCGAATACATTAACATTTAACTAAAAGAGATCCCAATCGCGGATGATGTATCGCTGCTGCGTTAGTAAACTCTCTTATAACTCACAATCAGACACAGCCTTTTTCCAGATAATGACACCTCTGCGGATCCGCGGCCGATTTATTCTGGTTGTTGAGATGGATTTTTGAGCCCGAGCCGCATCGTCGCGAAGAAGCGTCATTTAATCCAGTTCAGAGTTTCAGTGATTAACATGTTGTTTTTTTGTTCAGGAGTTGTTTTTTTTTCTCCTTTGTGAATAAATGAAGGTTAAAAATTCTCGCTCGTGACCCCCCCCCCCTCCCACCACCACCACCACCCCCTCTCTCTTCCCCCCGTTACCGTGGTCGCCGAGGCGACAGGTGACGGAGAGCTTTGCTAAAATCCCAGCGCCGAGCTCAAGGGTCGCTTTTGTTAAAGGAGGATTATTCTCACTCCTCATTCAGTTGTCGGGAAAATAAACATCTCGTGACATGAATATTACATCGACGCCTCGGCGAGGCGGAATTAATTCGAGCGTTCGGCTTCGGCTCGCCCCGTGGTTTCAATTTGCTAACCGTCCCGTGTGTTTGACGCCAGACGAGGGAAAATGTTAATCAGGGCGGGGAGGCCTCAAAACCGAGTCAGACACCAAATTCGCGTCCGTTCATGTGGATGTTGTGGTCGTGGAGCAACTTGAGCAGCAGCTGATTAAAGCGTGAATAAATCCAGAGGAAGAGGCCGAGCTCGTTTTTAATAACCGCTACTTCCTCTTTCTTCCACTTCTTCACTGGTCCTCCCAAATACATGTTATTACTGTGTTGACGTTTCTAAAATATAAAAAGGGCTCTTGACCCTTTTGGTTACTTCGATGTCTTTAATCGTTCGGCTGTAGATGTTTATGAATCGGCTCTGTTGCTCCTGTGAAATTAATTTGCGGCTGCAATAATTCAATTTTTATGTCAAAGACAGGTCAAGACTTCTTCTTTTATTCTGATGTCACGGATTAAAATAAACTGGTAAAGGCTGAAAAAAAAATGGCTGCTAAATAGTTTTTTATGAGAGAAATGTGAAGACATGAACGTGATATTAAAAAAAACCTTTTCATACGCCGATGTCCACCGAGACTCGTTTTAACGGGGCAGTTTGGAGGAAATAAATCTGGTTTTCAGGAGTCATGTTGAGGTTACAGAAACAAACGAGCACAAAACAGATCAACGATCAGATTTCACGTCTCTACACTCGGTGATGTCACAGACGAGGTTTCAAAGGTGAAATAAAAAAGTTAAAATTTCATACTGGCCTAAAACCCCCCGACAGACACTTGATCCCGGTCGATCGGCCTCGGTCGGCGGCGCCGCTGCTGTGCGACGACGGAGATAAAGTTTGGCATTTACTTTGACATAAAGTATTTTCCGTTTCACCTCTCATGCGGTCTGCGATCTGTGAACTCGGATGCTTCGGCTACGATAACAAGCTCACGGTGCCAGTGAGAAAGAAAAAAAATCTCCTCGGGCCGCTGGGACAAAGAGGCCGATATTAAAAAAAATAAAAATAAATAAAAAGTCAAAAATCCTTTTTGACAGCTGTCTACTTAAATTCTCTGGAGCAACCGGAGTTTAAAATATATTCCTGTTTCACTGTGTTTGTGCCTGTTGTACAGTAACATGAATAGGCATGACGGCCTGTGTGTGTGTGTGTGTGTGTGTGTGTGTGTGTGCGTGTGTGTGTGTGTGTGTGTGTGTGTGTGTGTGTGTGTGTGTGTGTGTGTGTGTGTGTGTGTGTGTGTGTGTGTGTGTGTGTGTGTGTGTGTGTGTGTGTGTGTGTGTGTGTGTGTGTGTGTGTGTGTGTGTGTGTGTGTGTGCATACAGGGACACAAAATACATGCTGTCCAGGTTTGGCCACCCATCAGATTCGCCGTTGCCCCCGGCAACAGAGTCCCTACTTGGACGGTATCCGTTGGTTATCTAAACATTGTGAGCAGTGCGGACGGACAAAAGAGGGACGGCGCAGCAGGCGGCGTAAAGGCGGCACAAAATACACCATTTTCTACATTAAGTCTGTATTAAACGTTTAAACAGACGCTGTTGACACAGAGCTGCTTTCTTTAGTGGTTTAAGTTTAAAATGAAGATTTCAAGACACCCGTTGTTACCGCTGGTAACGGGACTATTTGTGATTTTAACGGTGAAACTGGAGCAGAGAAACATCAGATTATGGGGAAAAAAAAACAAATCTTCAACAGGCCCCCTACAGCCAAGTGTTCCTGAGCCCATGCAGCGATTTCCACTCAGAGAATCGTGGCTGTTTTCAATGATTGAGAACGCTGTTGCCGTGGCGCCACAGTTCAGGTGGTTTTGCGGCGAATGTTTTCCCCTCAGAATTCCAGGAAATTCGTGTTTCTGAGTGACGTTCAACGTTTCGAGAGGGGGCGGAGCTTCACCGTCCAAAGACCGAAGAAGGAGACACCAGGTGGGTTTTCTTTGACGTCGGCGGTGGTGGTGTCACCGTGAAATTCATCCCCACAGAGTCAGACTGTCGACACCGAGTTCTACCGGGAACCTTCTGGTGGTTCTGTTCTGGTTCAGACTTCTTCTCCGCTTCGTAGTCTTCAGGTCAGTCTGGGTTTTTTGTGCTTCCTGTTTTCTTGTTTTTGCTTCCTGCCCTTTTTTTTTTTGTTTCACCTGTCCCTCGTTGTCCTTCCCTCCCTGCTGTATTTCAGTCTGTGTGCTCTTTCTTCTTCCCTCGTTGTCAATTTGTTGCTGCGTCTTTTGAAACTACCACGGCAACAGAGAAACGCTCGCCTGTTTGTTTTTTTGAACACACGTGTTGAAGAGTTTCTGTTTCTGCCCCCCAAAAAGAAATTTGCCCCCAAAAATCTGATGTTTTTCTGCTCCAGTTTCAGGTCAATGATGAAATCACCGAGGAAAAGTTGAACTTTTTCCGATCGCGCGGCGCTTCGACCTTTATTTAAAACTTCATCTCGTTTTCAATTCAATTTCGAACCGGATTCGCATAAAATCAACGGACTAAAGAAAAGTTGGAAACAGAACGGCCAGAAACAGTTTGCGTCGCCTGAATGGAACGAACTTTCGACACCTTCGATGTCCAAAAAGTGTTTAAAATTAGCGTAACTGGGGAGTGACGCCTCCTTCTTCCCTTCGGTTAAATCTGTCTTCTCTGCTTTACTTTTCCCGTGCCGAGTTTTCCTGGGAAGGAATCAATGTAAGTCTCCTTGTTTACATCTCCTGTTCTCTCCTCCTGTCATTTCCCCTCCATCACTCACCTGCTACCTGAGTACATAAGTCGGACATCCTGCTCGCTTATCCGCCGTGCCGCTCTCTTCCTTATCTCTCTCTCGCCCCCCCTTTTTTTTTTTCCCTCTCTCTCTCTCCCTCTCTCTCTCTCTCTCTCTCGCCCGTGTCCTCTCTTGGCCCGCCGCTAATCTACTGTACTGCAAGCTTCGTATATATACGCGGAGTCGCAGATAACAGGCTGTAATAAGCTTATCTCGTCCACAGCCGAAGCGTACAAGTCCCGGTTTCCACAGAAAAGCAGGCGCATGATGAAGTGGCATCGCGGCTCAGCTGTTTCTGTACCTTCAGCAGAATTTACTTTGCACGATGCACTTTTCTTTTTTTTTTTTTGGTTGGGGGGAGGGGGGGGGGTTCGGACTTAAAAGCTGCCCGGAGGCAAAAAAAGAAATAATTCATAAATAATAAAATCGCCCATTTGGAGACACATTTCTGGTTTCCAGCAGCAGAAAGTCTTTTTCGGATAAACGGAGACATTTCTGACCCGAAGGCAGCAGAGTTTAAGACGGAAGGAAAACCTGTCTTCTGATTGGCTGAGTCTTTTCTGAGTGACACACGCTCAGGCCAACCATAGTTTGCAATAAAATGTCCACAAAGCCAAAAAGCTTCGTAGCGCTACAGAGTGGCTACGTTACGACGCGTGAGCGCTTTAACCCAACATAATAACAATAACAATAATAAGCTGAAAGCAGCTGGCCGCTAACTGCTAACATTTCTCCAGAGCTCCAGAGGGAGTTTGAGAAAGACGTTTCTGCACTTGTGGTTTATTACATTTGAGGAGGAGCAGGCTCTCAGGGACCCGAGACTAATGGAGGAGGACGGCTGTAACATCTGTACGCCCGCCGACTTCATTGTGTTGTTACGTGCGCGACACTCCGTTTGGACATCGCGGAGGGACCAGATATAGTTAGTTTGCCTTCGTGTCGTAATTAATGCGCTCAAACTCCAAATATTACATCATCATCTATCACCCCCCACCCCTCCCCCTTCACCCCCCACCGTATAACAGCGTCCACATGTTTTCCCTGCTCCTTCCTACTGTAATTAGCTGTTGGGAGAAGCTCATTAAGAGCTCCGGCTCTGTCTCTTGTGTTCATTAGTTTTCGGGTCGGGTTTGCTGTGAGTGCCGGCGCCAGGAAGTACAGTAGAAACCACACGAGGATGAGCGAAGTGGCCACGCGGTCGGCGTATCTCTTTCAGGATTTAAAAATAGTTTCTTAACTCCTCAAAAACCTGCAAGTCGTGGAGAGGAACAGCATGTGCAGTGTGTTCAATGAGCCAAAGATATCTAACAAGCTGCGATCAAACAGTTCAGAGACTGTCCCTGAACGCAGCACAGCGAGGCAGCAAAGTCCTTCATGAGGACGTTTTTTAAAGCGTCGTCTCTTGATTGACATCAACACGTTGACGTGACCGCTGGTAACGTGAACGTTTGTGATTTCACCGTGAAACCTGAAACTGGAGCAGAGAAACATCAGATTTTGGCACAAATTGTTGGGGGAACAGTAAATCTTCAACATCCCCGCTTTGCAGCCAAGTGTTCCTGAGCCCATGCAGTGATTTCCACGACAGAATCAGGGCTTTTTTTTTGTGGCAAACTCTGGAAACGGTCAACAGAGACTCTCGAAACGCTTCAGACAGTCTAAAGCGATGAAGCGACGAGCCGGGCGACGTGTTTCTGAGTGACGTTCAACGTTTCAAGAGGGGGCGGAGCTTCGCCGTCCAAAGACCGAAAAGAAGGCGCGTCAGGTTCTGGAGACACCAGGTGGGTTTTCTTTGACGTTGGTTGTGTCACCGTGAATTCGTCCCCAGAGTCAGACTGTCGACACCGAGTTCTACCGGGAACCTTCTGAGGCGTCTGTTACGGTTCGGACTTCTTTTCTGCTTCATAGTCTTCAGGTCAGTCTGGGGTTTATTGCTTCCTGTTTCTTGTTTTCACTTCCTGCCTTTTTAGTTTCACCTGATTAGTTTCACCTGTCGCTCGTTGTCCTTCCCTCCCTGCTGTATTTAGTCTGTGTGCTCTTCTTCCCTCTTTGTCTTTTGTTTGTTTCAGTTACCTGAACGGTGGCGCCATGAAGATTTTCTGTTCCCCAAAAAATGTGACCGACAATCTGATGTTTCTCTGCTCCGGTTTCAGGTTCCACGGTGAAATCACAAATGTTCATGTTACCAGCGGTCACGCTAACGTGAGGAACTCAGGTGCTGATGTTGGTAAAGAGACGGAATTTGGAAAATGGATTCACAATCAAAACTTTATGATCTACCCTCATACTGCATAAACGAATTATCCATTGATGGGTGGGGGGAGGGGGGAGGTCACTGTTTCATTGCTGCCTGTTTTCCATGTGAGCACCACTCGAAATGTGTTGATATCCAGGAGTATTTAAGATCGGTAACGTTCGCAGGAACAGACAGAATCAGCCATGAGAGTCAAAGACGGGTTTCGAAGCGACAGGAAGGCCAAGAGGGAAGACCTCGGGTAAAATAGCTGACACAGGTTCAAGCCCCAACCTGAGCCCTCCAATACACATCTCCTGTTATCTGCACCTGTTTCAGTACCAACCCGGTGGCAGGGCAAAACGTGAAATAGACACGCCAGTCCACTACAGCAAAGTGTGAAATAGACACGCCAGTCCACTACAGCAAAACTTGAATTAGACACACTTTGGCCTGTCTAGTCGTGAAGGTTACGCGTTTTCCTGTAGTGGAAGAAAATGAAACCTACTGCATGCGTAGAGACGTGAGATTCACAGGAAAATGAAACGTAAAGCTAATACACGTGGTCGGGGTTTGGAAACGAAAAAAAATAAATCAATAAAAAGGTTTATCACCTCCTGGATTCGAACCTCATTGTCCCGCACGGCAGTCACGAATACCACGAAAAAAATGTCCTTTGTTGCGGCACCTTGGTCACATCATCACGCGTCACATGACATTTACTTGTGTGACATTTTCACACTTTAAAAAAAAAAAGAGTAACTTTCACACCTAGACAGTCAAAAACGTGACTATTTCACACTTTGCTGTAGTGGACCAGTGTGTCTATTTCACGCTTTGCTGTAGTGGATTGGCGTGTCTATTTCACGCTTTGTCGTGACACTTGGTTTTCAGTATCTCCTGGCTCCATCATTTAACCACGTCACAGCTTTTAACACAGGTAACGATTTGTTAAAAACACGGTGTCACTGCACGACGTCCAGCAGTAACCGTCCCATCATGTTTTTCAGGATGATTTTCAGCTGCTGTGCTCATAAAAGTCTCTGATGTCACATTTGAACTTCCTTTGAATCAGCACTTAAGCATTATTTTATTTTTTTTGCCTTTTAGCCAGCGTATGTCTGTGCTGCTCTTCTTTTCAATCAACTATCCCTATAAGCCATTTAACAAAGTGCTCCAATAATTAACCCTCCTTTTATTCCCTCCTATAACCATCTTCCTGCTCTATCATCCTCAAACTGTTTTCCTGAATCTTCAATCATCCGCTCTTCCCACCTCAATTTCTTTGGTTCCACTTTCTCTTTCTTGTTTTTATCTCTCATTTATAATAATTTTGTCATTTTCCCTGTCTGGTTGATCTTTTTTTTATTTTTTTTATCTACATGCCCTTATATTTCCTCATCTTTTTTTTGGTTTATTTTGTTTTTATTCTCCATCTTTTTAATTCTTCTCTGCTCCGACCGGACCTCACGCCCCCTCTTCCCTTCTCCCCCCCCTCTCTCTTCAGTTGTCCGTGGAGGACACCACGTCCATTCTGCCTCGTCTCAAGAGGAAGCCCCCCAACACCTACGGGATCGGTGCCCTGGCTAAGTCCTCTCTGACAGGTGTGTCAGGTGTGTGTCTGTGCTGCTAGATGGTAAAACAGCCCCCATGTTGCCTCCACGTGCTCCGCGGCGGGCCGAGGGTGAAGTTGTTGTTGTCGAGCACCGACGGGTTTTTTTACCTCCTTTCTGTGAAAGATAACCGTCGGTTTTCCTTCTCGCGAGTCGTTCGGACGGTTTGTTTGGTGTCACGTCAGCGCAGCAGCCAGATGATCAACGTGTGGTTTGGTTTACAGCCGGCAACTAGTTTCAACAGCGCCGCTACAGGAAACAGTCCCTCCGGCGAATCGTGGAGTTTTCTTTTGTGATTTTTGCGATCCAAAAGCGTTTAAAAAAAAAAAAAACTTAAATAAAAAAAAAGCTATGTGACTTTTTTGTGGTGAAAATGGCAAGTTGAGGAAAACAACTGTCATTTTTGTTAACTACTACCTAAAATAAAATGCAAACCAGCATTACGACCTGGTGGTTGTTTGCGTAACCACTCGAGTTGTAGCGTACGTTGGTTCATGAGCGAGTTGAAATTTCCCTGAAGGTGTTCTTGTGGGAAACAATGCGACCTCATAATGACCTTTGATCACCAAAAAGTTCATGCTGGAGTTGAATCAAATATTTGCGACAAACTTGGAAGAAATTCGTGAATATTTTTGCCAAGATCAAAATCTCTTGATGTCACGGTGTGACCTTGATCTTTGACCTTTTCCCGCCAAAATCTATTCAGTTCATCCTTGGTACCGAGTGAATGTTGTTCTTGAGATATCACCTTGAAAAGACCGGGACGGAAATCGTTGAACACATCCTGTAGGATTAGACGGACGCAGGGAAGTGTTCCGATTGGTCGTCTAATTTTCACGATTAAAGATCACGTTTCCCATAAAAAAGTGAGTTTTGTCGATAAAGCTCGTTTGGTTTGAAAAAGTTTTACCGCTTCAAGCAGAGCTTCTGATAATTAACTTTATGGAACAGAAATTGCGTAAATTTTAAAAAAATTGCAGGCCGCCATACTTTTTGTCGCGATGCAGTCGTCACCGTGATCGTACGCTCAGGGTTTCCTGGAGGGGCTGATGATTAATGAAGGTCAATGGACCGTTGAAACCAAACCATTCGTTCCAGTTTGCAGAATGGAGGTTTTCATTTTAATGATAGCAAAAAAAAAAATTTAAGCAGGGATTTTCAAAATAAATCCAAGTGCTCACAGCTGGAAGATTTCTCTGTAATGTGAAAAGAAGGCAGAACTTGTGATGTTTAATACCAAGATATTTTAGAACCATTCAACCTCCAAACAGCCTTCGATTGGTCACACGTTAAGATATGAAAGACGTTTTTTTTTTTGTAGTTTTAGTCAAAACCAAAGAAGAAAAGAAATCCAGAAAACAGAAGTCAATGTCTGAGCTTTTTAAAATCTCCATCCTGCTGCTACTTTCTTTCAACTTGGTTTCTGCACTGCTTTCTGACCAACGAACCGTCCGACACGCGTGACGAAGAAAACACGGGAATCTTCTTCAACTTTTGGCCGTAATCGGCCGATTTTTTTGTTTTGTTAAATCAAACTTTGCCTCGACAGAATACTTCACTCTCGATCGGGAGGAGGAGGAGGAGGAAGAGGAGCTTGGAGCCAACATGGCCACCCCTGTGGGTGCCCCCCCCACCCCTTACCTATATCACTCCCCCACCCCCTCTTCCCCCCCTCACACACACACTCTTCCATTGATTATCAGCTGAAGACGTCAATGACGGACATATTTTCCGGGAGTCATTGACGGGAAATTCAATCAGATCTTTGATTTCAAACAAGTGAAGTAAGTGAGGCGACTTACTTTAAAAAAAAAAAAAAAAAAGGAATAAAAAAAACGACCTACTGAAAGCATCTCCACAGGCGTGTTGGGAATATCTGTGACGTGGCCGTGCTGCTGGTGGTGGTGGTGTTGGTGGTGTTGGTGGTGACGCAGTGACTCTTGTGTGTCGTGTCGTGTCTCCACGTGGCCGCCGGCCTCTTTCTGTTGTCGTGCTTCAATCTGTGCTTGTTTTTTTTTCTTCTTCTTTTCGTTTTAGCGCCTTGTTGTTCTTCTGTTCCCGTCGTTGTCTTCTCTACTTTAAAAATCAACCTGTTTGGTATCATTTTAACGGTGTGCAGTAGTTTTATTGTTGTTATTATTATTTTTGAGCCTTTTGAATAAGCTAAGACAACACCCGACACCCTCCCCCCTTCATCCCCCCCACTTCATCCCCATTCTTTCCATTCCTATTTCCATCCCCAATTAAGCTCTGCAGGGAGCGTTTGATTTTCAAATGAGATTGGCTCTCTATTGTCTGAGGGGAAAAACTGTTCCTATTTATAACTCGGCCTGTTAAATTGGGAAGGGGGGGTGGAGGAGTGGGGGGCAATTTCCAAAGCTCCGTCTCTGTTTATTCATGCCTGCTTGATTTTTAATTGAATCTCTTTTTTTTAATCGATCAGTGAATATTTCCCCCTGGTCGTTGTTTTTTGGGGGGATCCTATATTTGCATCTTAATCGGGCCTCAGACTCGTCGCTCGGACATTTCTCCGTCGCTCTTCGTCTCTGTGACACGTTTGTTTTAGTTTTTTTAAATTACGTAAAGTTTTAACGAAGCTCATTCGTTCTGTTTACCGGGAGATGAGTAACGGCTTTAATCATTCGTGTGGGTTTTATCAGCCGTCATCCCTTTTTTTTTTTTCCTCTTCGAGTCAACGAACGCGATCCGATCCGTCACCCGACCTTTGACCCGATCACCCGACCGGATACGCGTGCAGATCCGTCAGTGAAACTGTACGGTGATTTAAATATTTTACACATGTAGCTCGGATCGGATTACAGAGAGAGTTGATGCGCTGAACTACTAAAAGATGTCTGATTCTGATTCTGACTCACTTCGTTGCCGCTCCGAGACTCCGGATGAAGGACGACCTTCAGCCGTCTGCTCCACCGACAAACAAACATCTGACACTTTTAAAAAGACCCAACTCGCTGCTTCGTGACATTTATGTGGTGAAACGGTTTGGTTTCACACTTCGGTACGTTACGGCTGAGAAAACAACCGAAAATAATAAATCGATATTAGAATCTGGCTTAAATTCAGAGTGTCAAACAATAAATGCCGTTAAAAAAAAAAGAATTATGATAAAAAAATAAATAATGTGTCAGTAATGCTCCACTGAATGACTGTCTGACCTCAAGTATAAAATGAGACCTTAAGCTGCAATAAGCTGTGGGTGGACCACAGACTGAATATAAAAGTGTTCGTAGCTTCCAGGTCTGAATAATGAGGTCGATGCAGACGTGTCTTCAGCTGCAATACCAGCGAGTGCCACTAGAGGTCGGCTCCAAAAAGCCTCCGGCTCCATAGACTCCCATTCAACTTCTGTCATCAAATCCAAAGTGAATAAAATGTGTCCATCAGTTATCTCGGTGTTGTTAGCTAAAGTCACTCCTTCTTATTAGTTTTCTGGAGGTCCATCTGAAAATAATCCCTCATTCATTAGAAAAGAAGATTCAAGAAGACCTGTTTTTGGGGGCGTGTCTGTTTGATTGACAGGCCTGTGGTGCAGCCAGGTTACAGCTGTCGGTCTCAAACTGAATCCATCATCCTGTAACGTTTTGGTTCAGGATCATCAGCGGTGACTGTCACACTCGTTCTGATAATCAGCATTCGAGTGATAACTTGACGTGTGACAGATTTTAAATGGATTTGATGAGGTCACTGCAGATGAAGCTCCGCGGACAGATGTTTTGAAAGCAGCTGTGGTTGACTTTAAAAATAATTCCCACAAAAAAATCCTCGCGGACTCCCGACGCTCCTCGTGTCCGACCGGATGTTTTTAAATACGCTGATGAAGCAGAACAGGTTGCCGGGTTGTTGTTGTTGTTGTCGTCATATCATCCCTCTGGTCACCTAACCACCTGAATTCATCCATCCCAGGTCCATTTATTCAACACATCCTCTCTGATAGTTTCCCATCATCACCCCCCCGCCCTCCCCCCAAACCCTCCCAGCCTCCCCGGAGCCTCAGCTGCAGAGGCCAGAGGTAGTTTTGACAGTGTGTGTGTGTGTGTGTGTGTTGTGTGTGTGTGTGTGTGTGTGTGTGTGTGCTGCCGGTCTGCCCCCCCCCTCGACTCCCGCCACCCTTGTAACTGTTCGTAGGCGTGTCTCGCTCCATGAAGGACAAGGTGACGAAGCCCACCGCCATGGCCCAGGGTCGCGTCGCCCACATGATCGAATGGCAGAGCTGGGGCAAACCAACGGCGGGGCCGATGGGGTCCGCGGGACACAACAACCTGCAGAGGGAAAAGGAGCGGAGGATGGAGAACGACGCCTACAGCGACCTCAGCGACGGCGAGAAGGAGGCTCGCTTTGCTGCGGGTGAATAAACACGAAAACATTTTACAGCATGACGAGACAGAGGTGTGGCGCGCAAATGGATCCCCGGGTCGACATCAGCACCCGAGTTCCTCACAGTAACGTGACCGTTTGGGATTTCAACCGTGAAACCTGAAACTGGAGGAACAAACTCTGCGACACGCCTCCTTACAGCCGAGTGTTCCTGAGCCCATGCAGTGATTTCCACTGATTCCTCTCCCTCCTCTGTGAGCGGGCGTGTTGTCATGTCGGAGAACCGTTGTTGCCGTGGCGACACAGTTCAGGTGGTTTTGCAGCGAATGTTTTCCCCCTCTGACGCCCCAGAAGGTTCCCGGTAGAACTCGGTGGTGAAAAAAGAAAACCCACCTGGCGTTTGACCGTTTACAGAGTTTGACCTTCAAATTCTGACGTTTCTCTGCTCCAGTTTCAGGTTTCACGGTGAAATCACAAACGTCCGCGTTACCAGCGGTCACGAAAACACGTGTAACTTATGTACTGATGTCCATCAAGAGACAACACTTGGGATACTTCCTCATGAAAGTTATTACTTCGCTATGCTCAATGCGCATTACTATGCTATTACTAACACGAAAAAGTCTCTAAATGTTTTGATTGCACCTCAGAAAGCTCGTAGAAAATGAATCCTGGTCACATGACGTGTGTTTTAGATCCGTTATCTGTATGTTTCAAAAAACAGCAAAAGTTTATCACAACAAAAACTTGTCCTGATATCTTTTCAGTCAATATACATTTTTCTAGTGTGCCACTTAAAAGCTTGGGATGTTTAAGTGGTTCTGGCAGAGTTAAACACATTTTTTTGTGTCACACACATTTGTTTTCAACCATTACAGATTTAACACTTTTTCCATGTTAACTATTTTTTACCTCCTTTGATTCGTTACTCGCACTGATGCTACTTTTCCTTCCCCGCTCAGGCATCATGCAGCAGTTCGCCATCTCGGAGGCGACCCTGTTCGGCTGGACCTCCATGGACGGGGAGAGTATGGGAGCCGGCTCCAACCAGGGCAGCGTGGCTCACCTGAGCGAGGTCAACCAGGAGAGCATCACCAGCAGAGGTACGGCCGGTTTTAAACCTCCGGACGGCTCCTGGGCACGAAAACCAACCGCAGAAAATCTTGGGTCAAATCTTTGGTCCCGCTGAAAAAGATCTGGTTTTGTCTGAAACCAGTTAAGAGGTTAAATACAGGTTCATTGTAGACACCAATTGAGATTGAATGACAAGTGGTTTCAGACCCCGAGATCTGATTGGTCGACTGAACATTTGGAACAAATCATCATGACATCACACCCTGCTCATCACTAGAAAATATCACTCTGCCTTCTCAATGGGAATATATAATTGGAGATGAATTTCAGACATTATGAAATATAATGTTTTTACTTGTTATAGGTCTATTAAATTACCCATTTGGTCTTTTTTGTCGCTGTAACACTACGGATAGTCGCGCACGTAAAATCCATGGGTATCTTATTTTCAGCAGATATCTTAGTTCATCAGATATCTTTGTTTATCAGATATCTTTGTTCCAACCAGACTGAGCTAGCTGAACAGTTTAGTGTTTCTATGTTCTGTATTTATTCAGTTGCAGACTAGAAATCCTCTCTGTTGCTAGGGTGGTTGCTAAGGGTCGGGCTACTTCCTGGAGTAGTAAACATTGCGAACGTTACATGAGAGTCTACTGATGCGACTGAATGTTTTCCAGTTATTAGTCATACCCCGTGTGTTGCCATGGAAACGGTAATCACACTCGCCCCGGGATATGAACAGCGAGGCTTTACGGACCGCATCGCTGTCGCGCCGATATCGACGTTAAAGTGGACACCCTCTCGGGTAACATGGCTTCATTCAAACCTGTCAAAGTCGAACGTGTTTGGACCACACAGTGAACCGCCTGCTCTGCACAGACCTAAAAAAAAAAAGAAAAAAAAAAGAAGAAGCCGCGTCACTTCCTCTCCCAAGCAGCTGTGAAGGACTTTTGGAGGGCAGAGCCGCACAGCTGCACATCTCCTGCCTTTCACTCCGACCGGGCACTCGCTGAACAAACACTCCCAAAGACAGATGCAGACGACAGCTTGTCATTTAAAAAAAAAAACATCGGAGCATGTTTCTCGTGGCGGGTTTCATCGTGTGTGAGAAAATCTAAAAGATTCTAATGCATAAAAACTCGGTGTAATAAAACACCAGGAGTGATCCCGGTCATGTGGGTCGGAGCCTCAGGTGGCGGGATGTCTGTTGAGTTTAGCCGCACACGAGGTGATAAAGCAGAAAGATAAGACGGGGATGGAGCAATTTGCTCGGGCGAGATTAGAAAACTCCCCCCGTCTGACTTCACGGGGAACGAGCACATTGCCTCAGAGGAAAATCAAAACAAAAAGTAATTTCTCTGACAACTTTTTTCCTAAATTTTTCTGTGAAAATAATCCAGAATTCATTTGTGACTTCGCTTTTCACTTACTTAAAAAGAGTCGTTTCGTTGGTGTTTAGCAGAGCAGAGCGCCGTCCGAACCCGGAGGGACCCTGTAGGTTACACAAGGACTTAGCCCCGCCCTCATTAACGACACCATCTGGGCTCCGCTCTGCGCTTCATCTAGCATGCAACACCCGACATGCACACATGTGCGACACGCAAACACAGCGACCGTTTAAAACGCCACTTAATATCCCGTATTAGTACTGCGGGGATGTTTCTCCTCTGTGGGCTCCATGACAACGACACCGCTGCTGATAGGATAGTCACACTCATATTAAAGTCATTACAGTGTGTTGCTTGTTAGAGAGTTTTAATTACGACACTTAAGGCTGAAGCAGTTCAGCGTTTATGGATCTCCTTTATTGTTTTATGCCTACTTGCTTTTATTTAACTTTATGGGGGAAAATTATTTATTTGTCGCTGAAATTACTCGACTGCCTGAGCTCAAGAGGAAAACAATATGATGTATATTTGTCTTTGAGGAAAAAATTATCTGCCTCGATATGTCGATAATAAAAATTATTTTTTTTAAAAACGGCCGTTTTTGTATCTAAATGGATTAAAGTCCTACTTTTGATCAAAACATTCAGACTATGTTCAAAGAACTGGTAACTTCCTGAAGCTAAATAGACAAGAGTTTCTACCTGGTCAGAAGTGAATCACTGACGAGCCCTTAAAGTTTGTTATGTTTGAGAAATCATTGAAGCTCATTTCATCTCCACCTCTCTCTGTTCTTTGTTCTCATTTTCTCCTGTCTTTCCTCTGTCTTACACCTCCCACCTGTCCGGGCTTCCCCGTACAGACCAGGTGCTCCACCACTCCTCTGCCGACGTCTGGCCTCACACCTACGTCTCACAGGGCCTCTACTGCCTGTCGTCCTCTGACGCCTGGGACCCCATCACCAGCCAGCCCTCGGGCGTGGCCTCGCCTGCTGCAGGCTCCTACATCATGGCCACTGGTGATGACTCATTCTTCTCCTTTTGTAGATCTTTTACGGTCGCTCGGGCTGCGGGTAACGAAGTGTTTTTTATGCGGCCGTTGCAGGGGGCAGCAGCGGCACGGGGGGAACACCCGGCGAGGGCTTTGAGGGGTCGGTAGGCAGTTTCATTCAGCAGCACCAGGCTCAACTCGCCCTGCAGCACCATAGTCAACTACAACAGCTGCAACAGCTTCATCACTACCAGCAGCAACAGTTTCTGCACTATCAACAACAGGTCTGTAGAGCCAAGACAAGTTTCTTGAAGTGTCTTAACGTGATGCCTCCTTTTGTTTTCAATGCAGAACAGCAGCGGTGAGGAAAAAGAAGGAGGCTCTCTGCTGTGGAGTTTACGATGGTTCAACCTGCCACCGAGGCTTGTTGTGTGCGCTCACTAACGACACAATATGTTACATAACAGCATCAGGTCTTCGGTGTTTTACTGAATCTATTACAAGCGGCAACCAGCGGTGACGTCACCGTTGGTTTGTTGAACGGCCGTTATGAAGCCTTCAGTTCGGATTTTGTCTGGTGGCATCTTTGCTAGTTTGTAGCAGGAAGTGACCATATTTGGATGAGCTGGGGGGAGGAGCCAACGGTGGATCTGACTTGATCTGATTGGGAACCTGATGATACTACGTCCCGCCCACCGATAGCTGTAACCTGACTGTCAATCAAACAGACACGCCCCCAAAAACAGGTCTTCTTGAATCTTCTTTTCTAATGAATGAGGGATTATTTTCAGATGGACCTCCAGAAAACTAATAAGAAGGAGTGACTTTAGCTAACAACACCGAGATAACTGATGGACACATTTTATTCACTTTGGATTTGATGAGAGAAGTTGAATGGGAGTCTATGGAGCCGGAGGCTTTTTGGAGCCGACCTCTAGTGGCACTCGAAGGTATTGCAGCTTAAAACACTTCTGCATCCGCCTCCTCTCCACCACTACAGCCCAGTAAACCCATACATCGCTGCCACCTCTTCTCCCAGCTAGATTAAATGATACCCGGTCCAGTCTTCTCTCTGACCTGGTCTCGTTACGTCTCTTGTCTTGTTGCTGGCATTATAAATCTTATTGGTGTAAATCCGCTGCTGACTTTCAGCTCTCGGGCTGCTGGAAGCTTTTTCTGCAAATTGAAGTGAGTCACGATGAACTGTGACACCCGGAGACTTTTTTCTTCGGCTCCGCTGGCATTGTTGCATTCTCAGAGCTCATTAAATAACTGCGGGTTAGGAAATAATAACTCTGAAAAGGTCAGGGACTGTGTCTTAGAAAAGGTGTACTGATCCGAGACCGCAATGGAAATGAGCTTGTTAGCTTCACCCTGTGTATCATACGGCTCCCCCGCAAGAAGGAGACGATTGAACGTATCGCATCACATTTCGAAATAAAACCTTTCAATCAGTCCGTCGGTTCTCTAAACATCAGTCGGTGAATGAGAGCCTGAGATATTTCCTCATTTTTCTGTGAAGCACCATCCTGACTTCTTTTGTTTTGGTATTCAGCATTCAGCTTCTCTCCTGAAATACAAAGTCAGTAGATGTTTTCCACGAGTCACGATGGCGTCATTAGATAGAATTCTGATCAGTGTCCTGGTGGCCAGTATTGATCAGGCCCCAAACACAAGCCATGTTTGGGGGCTTGTCTGGTATAGATGGGCGGGGCATAGTTTCCTCTGGTTCTCTGTCAGCTCATCCAAACAGTCGCTTCTGGTTTAAAAAAAAAAATCAAGACAGCGACGTACAAAATGCTCAACTGGAGGCTTGAAAACAGAAGTCCACAAACCGGTGGGTGCGTCCGCCGCTTCAGTAGCTTGCTGTGTGAATGTTGTCCATTGTTCAGGAGCTTTGAGATGTTTTTGCGTTTCTTTGAGAATTTAATTCCAGAGGAAAACTGCACTTTTGACCACTTTCTGAGCGACTTGTGGCGTCGCTGAGGGTAGATCAGGAACCGAATCCTTAATCCTCCTCCTCTTTCCTACAGTCCGTGGATCACAGGCAACACAGTGCCTCCCATTCCCTCCAAGCCACCCCCAACAGCACCATCCACAGCCTCGGTCCTCCCACCCACCCTCGGCTAGCCGACCTGTGGGGAGCAGCGCAGGTCGAGGCGTACCAGGTAGGCACTCGCCCTGCTGAATCCAAATGATGGGATTAGAGAGCGCGCGACCAGAAGATGGTTTAATATGTTCTGACAGAGCGGCGGTGACAGTTTGCAAGGACAGAGGGGTGCGTGACTGCATGTGCAGTCACTGGGATACGACTCGTCTAAAATCCCTGTCAGAGTGACGGAGACAACACAGTCATCCTGACAGCATGTCTCTTCTTATTGTGGTTTATGTTGTTCGGTCCCATCTATCAAAAAGTTTAAAAAAAAAAAAATGCCGATATCAAGTTCTTGAGAGCCTTTTTTGTGCTTTTTTCATTGTGCTTGACTCTGTTGTTGTCCGCTAATGTTCTTTTCTATGGATCTGGCTTTGTTTATATCAGCAGGCCTATTTAGCACACATCTGTAGCGCAGTGAAAGATGAGCTGCCGGGGAAGTCGGCAAGGTAGGAGACAGGCTGGAAAGTCTGCATGTAGCACTCCCAGAACGTCTGCATGACAGCCTGAAGGTGAATCTTGAAAACGAGACGTCTGTAAAAAAAAAAAAAAAAATTTCAGCCTGGTCGTCCAGAGTGGCATGCCACACAGTCGGCAAGTTTTTACGACTCTCTTCTGGAGGCGTTTGGATTCAGCATTTGTGTTGTGCCCACCTGAGCATCTGTCTTTTCTCTTTGACGCCCTGCGGAGGAGAACCGAGCCGGGGAGGGGGAGGTGGGTGGTGGTGGGGGCGTCAGGACAGGATGAGCTCATGATCTGCTTGTCCGTCTCTTCCTCCTTCTTCTTCTTCTTCTTCTTCTTCTGTTTGTCTTTGTGTCTCCTTTCTGTTGCCTGTTGTTAAAGACATAAGTGGAGCTCAAGCGAAGGACAGATGTCGGTTTGTGATAAAAAAAAAAAACGTGTTAAAACGCACCGAGCCGCTCAGCCGGTTGAACTTCTCTGGTTGCAGGGGGAGATCGTCGGGCAGCTGAGCGCGCAGATGGTGGAGACGGTCGGAGAGGAGCCCGAGTCCGAAGGCCTCCTGGAGCAGCACGAAGAGGAGGAGGAGGAGCTGACGAAGGTCTTTTTTTTTTTTTTTACCAAAACGTTATTTCAACTCAGCTTCTAACTCCTCAGCTTCAGTGTTCTTTGCTGTGAATACATTCAGGTAACTCGGCTCGTTTTAACGTTTGCTGAAGGGCGGACCAATTGGAGACCAGCGCGTTGTCCCGTCCCTCCTTCACTGTGATTGGACGGCTGACGTTGATAGTTTTCAACTCTCGCCGATAGGAAAAGTCGCCGAACGCTCGGCAATTGAGTTCCACACGTTTCCACACAGTTGAAAAAAATAAGCTGCGCTCAGGGAAACACGTCTCGTTGGACACGGTGGGTAACTGCAGCGGTGGCAGAGTGTCGGCGCGTGCTGATTGGTTAACGATGAACCCGAGGTCTAAGCTCCGTAGGATGGAGCGACTCTCGGTGGCCGGACCCATGTTCATGCGGTGAAATCAGGTCGGGTTCGCAACCCGGCTCTCCTGCATTTAAAAAAAAATCCGACTCACCGATGAGATTAAAATGAGCACGAGCAATTAGAAAAGATGCCAAAAGCGATGACGTCATCACTTTGCTTGGTCTTTTAAAACTCTGAATGTGCTGTCTCCGCAGGTAGAAGAGGTAACATTAACCCTGGAGCCGGAGCGGTTCTCCCTGACTCCGTCCCCGCTGAGGGACGACGCCCCTTCGACCAAAAGTTCAAGCCCCGGACCGCCAGCGCAGACGACCGAGTACGAGAGAAAACCGTTCAGCGTCACGCCCTGCGTCGTCCGACTGTTCGAGGAGAAAGAAGAAGACGCGGAGGACGGCTCCATCGTCTTCGTCGCGACCAACTGAATCACTCGGTCACGCAAAAGACTCGACAAAAACAGGAACTAAATACTCCAATAACCAATCACGCTATTATCCCAACCCCCTCCCCCACCTCCCTTCCCCGGGCCCCCCCCTCCCTACTCCCAAATATTTACCTACTTCGAGTTCGAGGACAACGGGAGACGACTTTTTTCTGAAGGAAACGTGGGATGTAACGTACACAAACTAAATGCCAAGAAGAATCCTTTTCCCTCCATTTGTTGGGGGAAATGTGGAATATCACATCTGTGACAACGACATTTAAAAGAGACTTGAATTCAGTGACTGCTGAAACAAGCTGCGTGAGGAATAAAAATAAATAAATAAATGGATTAACGAAAAAGTTTAGACCAATAGGACCAAAGAAACCAGGACTGAACGCCCAACAACGTGGACGGATGTGAAATTTCGCAAAAGAAAAGGTAGGACGAGGAGAAGGAAAGGTAGAAAAGGAAGAAAAGGGCCTGTTTGAAAAAAAAAAAAAATTCAGCGCAATACAACAAATATGAACAAACAGGATTTTGCAAATAACTCAAGAGTGTTTTGGTTCGAGTTGCTTTAAAGCTCCAGAAGAAGGCGTTTGATTCCAGGATCAGAAATACCTGGTTTCATCGGCTAATTATTGTGTTTTGAATCGACTCGATTGATCTCGACGAGGTATAAAACCCCGTGAGGTCCAAATAGTCAGAGCGACCCGAGTGGGAGCGCTCTTGAGGTATTTGTTTAAACTCACGATCTGGACACAACCAAAAGAACGTGCATGCTTTTTAACAGTGAACTAGCCCTTACCAGTATAACACAGTATACAAAGTAATAATATATCAAATTGCTTTTTATAATAAAAAAAGAAATCCAAATAAACCGATATGTATTTGTATGAATGTAAGACTGTATGTATAGTATGTATGTTTGTATGAATGTAGCTCTGTTTGTGTGTAAAATATATATATATTCTGGGAAACAACATTCCTCTCGGCGCTGTTCTGTTCCAGCAAAGTTCGTATGTCTGAAGATGTTGGCGTGTTGATGAAGACGATGTGCTCCTGATCGACTGTCCTCAAGCTGGAAGGCAGCTTTTTGTTTGGCGTCATCGGGTCAAAATCACAGGTGATTTTCGGAGGCGTTCTTATTGGCTGTAGGAAAAAAAAAGTCGCTATTCCAGCGTTGAAAACTATTCGGAGACATGCTCATGTTTTTACAAAGCGACCAGGACGACCGGTGGGAACCCGTCGGCCCGTCGGAGTAGTGGAGTGCATCACTGAGGTGGAGGTTCTGGGTCATTGTCTGATGGGAGGGGCTTAGGACAAGAGAGGGGAGGCCTTCTCTAGAAAACTGCATACCTCAGATTAAAGTAATTGTAAAAGCCCAGTTCGGACAAAAGATTCAAGACGAGACGACACCGGTTCGATCTCCAAAAACAGGTCTTCTTGAATCTTCTTTTCTAATGAATGAGGGATTATTTTCAGATGGACCTCCAGAAAACTAAGAAGAAGGAGTGACTTTAACTAACAACACCGAGATAACTGATGGACACATTTTATTCACTTTGGATTTGATGAGAGAAGTTGAATGGGAGTCTATGGAGCCGGAGGCTTTTTGGAGCCGACCTCTGGTGGCACTCGCTGGTATTGCAGCTTGAGACACTTCTGGATCGGAGCCATTTTACAGACCTGAAGCTACAAACTCTTTTATAAACAGTCGGTGGTTTTTAGTTGAAATTTTTTTTAACGCTGGTGGTTCCATTAACAACCAAGTTGTTGCCTGCAAGTGGGCTGTTTTTAAGAGTGTAAATCCCCAACTTCTCCTAAATGATGGAGCTGCTTCGGAAAAAAGACGAGAGGAACCGACTGTTTGGAGTTTTTCCTTCTGGGCGTTGAGTCCAAGCAGCGATGGCCGACTCCAAATTCTAGACCCTCTTCATGCTTTTGCCGTTTTCTTCATTACAAAAAATGTTGCACGTAACTCACTATCACTGTCCTCATTAGTGTTTTAAGATGCGACACATACACACATATATATACATCTTGCAACGAAATAAGGGGATGGGTCACGAATTTTGAATATTCAAATTGGCGTTTTTAATCTCCAAAATCAATTAGATCTTCCTTATTTTCCCTCGTTTTCCTCAAATAGTGGTTTTGCTTGAAATTCCTGAAAAAGCCTGAAAAAGCAGGAGATAGAGCAGAAACAGAGAGTTGCTACGCCATCTATACGTTGCTGTGAAACCATCAACCCAGAAACCAACTCTTAAAAACAATGTTTTTTTATTTGAGAGGTGAGTAACAGAAAAAAAAAACCCCAAAAAAACGTCCTCACGCTGAAGGTTGATCGCTCAGGGATGAAAAAAATCGATACGAGCACACGTATGATTGTAGAGATAATGCACCGCCGACCCACGTAGTTAACTCTTTATAAAAATCCAATGTCCTCGCCGTCCTAAAAAAATCCGATATGAGACAAACAACTAAACATAAATACAAACAGCACATAAAATAAACACAGAGTGGATTCGGCCTGAACGTCCTGCAGAGTTGAAGGTGTTTTTTATTTTAAATTATTATTATTAAACGGCATCGTGGGAGAAATCCTTCAAACCAGAAAGAAGTATTTTACAGCCGTGTGTGTGTGTGTGTGTGTGTGTGTGTGTGTGTGTGTGTGTGTGTGTGTGTGTGTGTGTGTGTGTGTGTGTGTGTGTGTGTGTGTGTGTGTGTGTGAGGCTGCAGACACTTAAAAAGAAAGAAGAAGAAGAGCTCGGTCATTATTTCTAACATCATCTCCCTAAAAGCATCTCCAGCTGCTGGAGAGGACGATTCGCTGACACTCCGGCGATCGGGACCCACGATGCCCTCTAATCGCTCCGATAATCATCTGTCCTCCGTTCGTCCTCTCGTTCCTCCGACATGTCGTCCTGTAAATCGACGCGCCGCCGACCGACTCGGCAAAATGAGAAAAAACTGTTTCGGACTAAACGAGACGTCCGTCGTGCCGTGTAATCACACCGCCTCTCGAAATGACTTCGCGTCACACGGAAACGTTTTCTAACGTCACTCAAAAAGAGTTCTAATTAAAACGTCTGAAATTTCCTTTATTTCAAAATCCGTGACAGCTTTAGAAAGTAGGATGATTAAAAAGTCATTAAAGATACGGTAACTGTCACCCCGCCAAAATAAAAGTTTAAAAGCGTTACGTCGCCGGGTTCAATAATTATACGACAAGTAGTTCCGACCCAGAGATGTGATTGGTCCGCTGAGCATTTGGAACAAATCACAATAACTCATCACGAGAAAATATCACTCCACCTTTTCAATGGGAATATGTGATTAGAGATTTGATTTTGTTGTGGTTACGCTGAGAAAGAGTCGGTGAGGTGCATCGAGAAGTTGGTGTTTTTCTGACGTTTTTTTGAGTATTAACTGTCAAAATAAGCCGTAATTGTTTCGCATACTTAAATTTGTGTTTCTAAAAAAAAGTTTCGTCGTCGTTTAAAGCAAAGATCAGCGTTTCTGTCCTTTGTCGACTGACTTCACCGCTTCGTGGTACCCGCGACGGAGGTTTTTAAAAATGCGCCGCCCCCACCCGGATGAAGAAAGGTCACGTCGAAACACAGCGAGGTCAAACAGTCAACGCATTAAACATGAAACTTTAATTCAGCTACATCGTTCACAGTTTTTATAAATGTCGAGATAAGAATCTACTGAAACAAGAAAAATAAATAAATACATGAACCACAACCACAGACGTGTGCAGACCCCTTTAAGAAAACAAAGACATCTGAAGTCACGCAGACATGAAGAGAAAAAGGTCGCGTTAAATGTTTGGGTTTAAAGACTTTTAAAGCAGCACCTGAGAGATGAGGAGACGAGAACAGTGGACGAGCAGCTGGATGATGAATGACAAGAGAAAAGAGATCATTCAAGTTTGTAAAATCTTTGATGTTTACGTGAGCATCAACGGGGATTCTTAAAAAAAACAAACAACCCTGATCAGAACCGGGATAACGAGTTCATTGAAACGCGGTAAACAGTTCGGTTATCGTAACGTCGCGCGTAAGTAAACGTGTGATCGTTAACTCACGTGTTGCCATGACAATTATTTATTTCCGAGACGGCAACCAGCAGCGACGTCACCCGTCGGTTTGTTAAACGTCCGTTACGAAGCCTCGAGTTCGGATTTTGTCCGACGCCATCTTTGCTAGTTTGAATGCGGTTCGGTAGCAGGACGTGACCATATTTGGACGAGCTGTGGGGGAGGAGCCGGCGGTGGATCTGACTCGATCCGATTGGAAACCTGATGATACTTTGTCCCGCCCACCGATATCTGTAACCTGACTGCACCACAGGCCTGTCAATCACACAGGACACGCCCCCCAAAAACAGGTCTTCTTGAATCTTAGTAGGAGATCATTTGAATGGGAGTCTATGGAGGCTTTTTAGTGGCAGTCGGTGGTGTTGCAGCTTTAAGGCATCGGCCTCATTTTTCAGACCCGGAAGTGACGAACACTTTTACATCCAGTCTACGGTCTCAAATTGTTCTGTTCAACACGCGATAAAACTACTTATGACAGTTCAGTTCCTCACAATCTTCATTTAAGTGATAATTTTTGGTAAAAATTAAAGAAAAAAAAATCACTTTTCAGTGTCGTTGTTGCCCTGAAGTTTCACCTTTGGATGGAAATCGTCACACGAGCCGCCTGTAATCAACCATGACGGTTTCTATGTTGAAATCGATAATGAAGTCATTCATTGACGCTCATTAAAGCATTAATACGGTGAATATCTCTTCATGTTATGTGACCGTCACGCTTCGTCTTTGGAGCATTATGGACGTCGTGTGTTTGGTTCTTTTGTGCAATCTGATCATGTTTGAATTATTTTCGAGGTAAATCTGGGATGTCTCTGTTTTTAGGGAAAACAGAACAAATCTGTGCGTTGAGTTGTTGTTTTTTGTGGCTGTCGTCAGACGCCTTCAGCTGCAGCATCTATCAACTTAACCGTGATGAGATGAGCCCTGAGGCTGCGTCCGCAAGGTCAGCACACAATCTTTTGAAGGTCGTCGCGGGGGCTTCGGCCGATCTTCCCACAGCGGACCGAGCGGCTCCATTAAGTCCACCGCTTCCCCACACGGTCGGCTGCCAGTTAAAGAAATCAATAGCTCCTGTTCTCAGCCGATAAAAAATGTTTGTTTTTTTAAGACACAAGCGGTCGGAGAGACCGTGAAGAGGTTCACTTCGTGGTTTGGGGAGCAGATACAGAGTAATATAGATAATATTTAAGGTCAATACTTTGTGATATTTTAACTGTTTCTGAACAGGCGGCTTTAAGAACTATTTTCAGGGTCGCGAGTTAAGTTTTAGTTTATTCAAATAGTTTTAGGACGCTTTTTCCAACTGAAGATGCCAGGCGTCCCTTCTGACACACCGTGGTTGCTATGATACCGAATATCCGCGGGAGTGACGGTGAATAAAAAAAAAAAGTAGCTAATTTCACATATAGTTCGTGTTATCGACAAATATTGAACATAAAAATTTTAAAATGGACCTTTCATTTTCGATCAAAGTATTTGTGGCATTTTTCCCGCCCCTCCTTCACTGTGGTTGGACGGCTGGGTAAAAAGTGACAAGCGCAGCGTTTTACCAGCAGTGATGTCGTCCGTTATGAAGCCTCCAGTTCAGATTCAGTCCAGCGCCATCTTTGCTCAGTCAGAGCGGTTTGGTAGCAGGAAGTGACCATATTTGTACGAGCTGGGGGGGAGGAGCTAACGGTGGATCTGACTTGATCTGATTGGACACCTGATGATACTACGTGCCGCCCACCGATAGCTGTAACCTGACTGCACCACAGGCCTGTCAATCAAACAGACACGCCGCCAAATGGAAACGCTATGGAGCCGGAGGCTTTTTGGAGCCGACCTCTAGTGGCACTTGGTGGTATTGCAGCTGAAGACACTTCTGCATCAGAACCATTTTCCAGACCTTAAGCTACGAACTCTTTTAAATACAGTCTGTGGTTTTTAGTGGTTTCATTAATAACCAAATAAACCGCGCTCGGGGAAAAATCTTTTTGGTGGACAACTTGGTGAAAACGGGATCATTAACGCTGCTTTGGATGTGGATATATGCTCCTGTTTAACTCATACTGGGGAAACGCTCTGAGACTGAATGTGTGAAAAAAAACCTTAAGAGAGAGAAAATGAGGCAGAAGGAGTTAAAAAAAAAACAGAAAAAACACACAGACGAAGCTCATTAAGGGAAGAGGACGAGTGCAGACTGTTCCTCACTAACTAGGTTTGGAGGTCTGCGAGGCGAGCAGACAGAATCTCTTTAAGTGGGATGAAAAGAGGTAAAAAGAATGTCCAAAAGATCGGAGCGACAAATTAAGAAAAAGCTCACACTATTAAAAAAAAAGTTTTCCATTATAAAAAAACAAAAACAAAACATAACCGTCACTCAAGTAAACTAAACCATTGGTTCATCGTCGCTGTCTTCATCCCCCCCAAGGAGTCCCTGCAGGGTGGAGAGAGGGATGGAGGAGGAGGAAGGAGGAGGAGGAGGAGAAGGAGGAGGAGGAGGAGGAAGAGGAGGAGGAGGAGTGGAGGGGGGAGGGAGGGTGAGGCTGCTGCTCTCCTCCACCTCACTCGTCACACCCTCGATCCACACCTCCGTCTCTCCCTCGGGGCAGCGATGATGATGATGATGATGATGATGGGGGGGGGTTGAGGAGGAAGGCGGGGGCTCGGGGAGGATTTGAGGCGAGGGGGGGGAGGTGGGGCACGGAGAAGAAGGAGCAGTGGCCGAGGAAGGTGGAGGTTTGGGGACGGAGTTGTGGTTGCTGATGTCGCGGAAGCTGGCCAGAGGTGGGCGGAGCCTCACGCCGGAGCGGGTGGAGCCCTCGATGGCCTTCTGGAGCTTTTTTTTGGGAGGGGCGGGCGGGGGGAGGAGGAAGGGAAAAGGGGGGATAAAGGACGAGGAGAGGAAAACAGGAGGAGAGGAAGAGATTAGAAAAAAATGGAAAAGAAGAAAAGATGGAGGTAAAGGAATAAAACAGGACAGAAGAAGAAAACGAGGTAAAGACAGAATCGGTGGAAATCGCTGCGTGGGCTCAGGAACACTCGACTGTAAGGGGGCGTGTTGAACTGTGGCGCCATGACAACCGGGTTCTCCAACACGACAACACGCCGAGTTTCTCGACTCCCTGCAACTTCTTTCTTAATCTCCCGAAATTAATTTTCAACAAGGTGTCGTCGTTTTGTTACTGCGGAGGCCACGTTTAAATCAGGTGTGGTGTTTAGTCACGTTTTGTTTTTTTTCTTACCTCTTTCAGCGCCACCACTCCCACCAGTTTGCCGATACTGGTCACGTAAGCGTGGCTGAGCCCCAGCAGGGAGAACAAGGTGTGGGTCTACGGAGATCAAAAAGATCAACTTCAAACACATGAATGAGCAGAATATTCTCAATATCCACCGTCACAATGAAATGATGATTTTTTTTCTTTTTAAATCCCCAAATTGTGCTGCTCAAACATATTTCCATACATCAAAGAGGAAAACACAAAATAACCAACTCCAACATGACGTGTGAGAAAACATAAATTAAATCAAAGCTGCAGGACGTCACTGAAAGAAACAAAAAACAGAATGAGGAGATTTATATTCAAAGAACGTCATTTATATATTTATAATTTTAGTGTGAAGTGATTCAGTGATTCAGAGACCAGAATGTGATTTTACTGAATCACCACTAATTTATGGATGCAACTAATTATTTTGTATTATTCTTTTAATTCTGAGAAAACGTCAGAAAACAAAAGGACAAATGTAATTTCTCTTCTTATCTTCGATAACAATTTGACGCATTTAATTTGCTTTCATTTGTCCCACCAACAGTTGAAAAAGATGTCCAGCTCGCCATCAGAGGATAAAATAACAGCACAAAATATTGAAGCAGTTAACCCTAACCTGACTGTCAATCAAACAGACACGCCCCCAAAAACAGCTCTTCTTGAATCTTCTTTTCTAATGAATGAGGGATTATTTTCAGATGGACCTCCAGAAAACTAAGAAGAAGGAGTGACTTTAGCTAACAACACCGAGATAACTGATGGACACATTTTATTCACTTTGGATTTGATGAGAGAAGTTGAATGGGAGTCTATGGAGCCGGAGGCTTTTTGGAGCCGACCTCTAGTGGCACTCGCTGGTATTGCAGCTTTAAGGCACTTCTGCATCGACCTAATTTTTCAGACATGGAAGCTACGAACACAACGGGGACACTAAGCCCCGCCCACCTTAAGCCTGTCTGCACCAGGCACTTTTAGGCCCTAACGAATGGGAGTCTATCGGGGGTTATTTTTTGGAGTCTTGTGGCCCCCGACAACCCGTCAACACACTGACTTCTGTCAATAAGATTGGGCTCTCGTCAAAACATGAAAAAGCTGTTGTGTTTATATCCATTCAGAGGTTTTTTAATTTTTGTATTATTATGCACCATTAACTCCTCCGTCAAGGTTATTCGCATCCTCGGCTGAATAGGAAGTCACAGACGTAAACAACTCGGTGAGGACGTCAACAAAAAGACTGAAGTCAGTCCGAAGGCCTTTTGGCTTGAATTACACCAGCGAGAAAAGACCAACTCTATTGCGACAAATTTACAGCACGTAAGAATGAACTGGAGGGAGTCCGTCTGGGGTAATTTCACGCGGATTATGTGCTAATGAATAATAAAGAGTTTTGAATGAAAATGGAAGAGAATTGACATTTTCTCTGTATTTTTTTTTTTTTTTTTTAAAGATAGTTTTCATGTTTGCTTGAAACATTTCAAAATGAGTGCCGTTAATAATGACGGAAATGAAGCTGTTTGAAAGAATAAGAATGAAGTATATTTAATACAGAGGTGTCACCACGGTGCCCGACGCTCGCAGAGCAGACGGCGGTGATGACGTGGGCTTTCGATGTGATTCTTTATGATGCTGTAAAATATCCAAAACTCTTTGACACGTGAAGGTCCTGTGATATCTTTAAAGTTTCAGCCAAAGGGTTGAATTATTATGATTATCTGCAACGACAACAGACGAGCAGCTTCCACAACCACCTGCCGGTTAAAGACCAAAAGTGACTGATTTGTAATTGATGTTTCCATCGAGAGGAATAATGAGCATTTCTTACACACAAAAAAACAACAACCCTCGGATCGATACTATTTTCCGTGGCAACAGAGAGATGACAGATGATGCAGCGTCCTTCAAAACCTCCATAAAAGTGTGAAAAAACCAACAAGAAAATTACATTTTCCAATGTTGACAGAGATTTAAACGGGGTAAAAAAATAAAAAAAACTACTGTGATTTGTGTCTGGTCCCGCCTCATATAAAGTTTAAAGGACTTTACGGGAATCTGTCCAGTCCGAAGGAGTGACTTTTGCAAGCAAAGCCGAAAGAACTTGTGATAGAAACGTATTGACTTTGAATTTAACGGGAAGTTGAATGGGAGTCTGTGGAGGCTTTTCGGAGCCGACCTCTAGTGGCACTCGGTGGTATTGCAGCTTCAAGCACTTACATGCAGTCTGTGGTTATGTTGCTGAATAATGGACAGAAAAAAGGGTCTCCGCAGAACATGATGATGTCACAGTTAAGTTGACCTGTGACCTCTTGGATTTAAAATATCATTACTTCACTTGTGTTTCGCAATTAGCAAATTAATTCTTCAGTTATGTCCATAAATAAGTTTAGTGAGTGACCTTTGACCCCCCAAACTCTGTCGAGGTGCTCTTTGAGTCCATGTGAATGTGAGCGCCAAATTTGAAGAATATAAAAATATAATTTAATTTATAATAATAAAAGGAAAAAAGGTCAATAATTTCTACTATCTTAATTCCAGTATTTCAAATGATTTTACGAGAAAAAAAAAAGTGTTTATCTTTAATTTTTCCAATCAATAAACTATTAGAGCTAAAACTGTTTTGAAAACACGAATATCACGCTGTGCCCCCCCCCCCAATTCAACCTTCTGTTTTATTTAGTTTTTTGTTAATGGAAATCGAATCACAGCGAGGGAACGAGGTTCTGTCAAACATGGTTTACACTGCTGTCCACACACACACACACACACACACACACACACACACACACACACACACACACACACACACACACACACACACACACACACACACACACACCTTGTGCAACGACGTTCTCTCCACCAGCTGGAAAGGGGACGGGTCCACTCGGATCTCATCGATCTCCATCGGCTTGTCAGTCTCCGCCTCTTCCCACGCTTTGATCTGCGGGCGGCGAATAAAACAAAAAAGAAAAAGAAAAGGAAAGTCACGTACGAGTTTCGGCCCGAAAGGGAAATGTGACACGGTTTTGTTTTCATGAGTCATTTAAAAATGTTTTGCATAATGATTAAATACATGTGGCAACAATAAAAAAACAACCTGTAAACACTGAGCTGAGTAATGAGTTCCCAATGACAGAAACACCTTGAAACCCAGAGCTGCTGTCCTTGCATGTCTGACACCTCTGAGTCTCTATGGATTTTAGACCTGCGAGGCGGTCCGGTAGAATTTACAGGGTGTTTTTTGGGAGCGCGCCAAGCAGACGATGTCATAAAAAGATTTAATATTCTGTCTGTGTACACGCCGCCGTTAAAAGTGCTCCACTTCTGAGTCTCCTCCTCGAGTGTGACACACATCTCCGACGCCGGCGACCTACATTTGACGAGGATTTGAATGCTAATAATTGGGGATCTGCTTACGTCGTGTCTCGTCGAGGAGAGAAAACCAACAAAAAAAACTGGCGAGAAGTCGGAATCGATGGGATGAATGTTTGGCGGAGACACATTAAATCAAAACTAAACGACTGATGTACCTCATCGGAATTTCTAATTTTTTAATGACATCAGCTCATGCGGGGAGATTTCTGAATGACCATATTTGGACAAGCTGGGAAGGAGAACCCGAGGACACTACGCCCCGCCCGCCACTCAATGACAGGATTGTTAAACATAATTTTTTTACCCAAACAGATCATCAACGATATCGTCCCACATTAAATTGAATTTTGACTGCGATTCTTAAATCACCTAAAAACTCAGTCCTTGCTGTAAACTGTAAAGACTTATTTTCCTCCACCTTAGCGGCTTGTGACGGGACAATGTTTGGTGTCTCAACACGTGTGTGAGTATTTTGATAATTAAGCGGACATCTCGGTAAAATAATGCAAATCCATCCATCATCCCTCCAAATCATCAGCGCACCTCGTCTGGTGTCATCGTGTCCGACAGCGGAGGAGGAAAAAGTTCCTGGAGACACAAAGAGGAAGAAAAACATCAGAGATATTTCAGACAATTAACAATGAGGTCAATATGTAATGCAATACATGTTAAAGTCCAGCAGATGGCAGTAAAGTTCAATCGGGGGGAAAACAACAAAAACAAAAACGTAGGCCATTCCAGAATCACACCAACCTCTGGGACACACCTGTATTTACTTACTACAGCAAGCAGAAGTTATGGAACACAAAGGGACAGTGTAAACATAAATAAATAAAAATTAAAAAAAGCTTCTACTCCTGCGTCGAAATGTGAATTGTGCACTTTAAGCTCCTTTGTGGAGATCGGCCTTCTAGTTGGTAATTTCCTTCCCTCATTCATTCGCTCCACTTTCAAGGCAGGTCGATTTGTTTCTGTCCTTGAAGGCACAAAAATTACATCAACTTCCTCAAATAATAATACATCAGCTGAGAGGTTTTAGCCTCTTTTTAGTTTTTTTTATTTGAGTAAGTTCCAGTCTTTTCCCACTACGACTGCGACACAAATATACTCATTCATAAAAAAAATTCAAATAAATGTTTGATAAAAACTAAGTCAGTGTTGGGTTTAGATGCCATCAGGAGCTGGTGAAGTAGACAAAACACCTGATTCACAGAAACCATATCCAAGCCTTGGTTTTGGCTTTGATTGCTGGTTCCAATAACCCCCCCCCCCCCCCGTCTCCTCCCCACCTCCTCCTCCTCTCAAGGCTCGTAGGCTTGTGGCGGATGTAAAAACAATCCCCGTGGAGGAATAGGATTGAATCCAGAAAGCCTAATAGAGAAATCAGACCGGTAATTCACACCGCAGCAGTGGGTGCAGCTGAAATCAAATTCTAATCTTGCCAAGCTTTTTACAAGCATACGCTTTTTTTTATTTCAGTGTTGGTTTTCATTCCTGTGGATGACATGTATTGGTTTCCCCCCGCGAGCCGGAGCTGAATGTAATAACTACCAGCCTCCAGTATCTGCCTTCCGCATTTCCATATGAGAGAGGCGCTGAAAAGAAAAAGATGCTCGACTTCGGGGAGTTTGTCTGAGGACATGGGAGGAGGTGGAAGGAGGAAGGAGGGGGTGAGGTGGGGGGGGGCAGTTTGTGTATTCATGCGCCGCTGTCAATCACATCAAGTGTGCGTCTACCTGAATAGAAATCAGACACCCTGTAATAAAAAATTCACCCGGCGAAAAAAACAAAAAAGGATAAATATTTAAATTGGAGCAGAGCCGCTGTAGAGGATGTGTGTTTGGGGATGACATCGATGGCGTCGACAGTTGTCCGATCACATTAGATTAAAGAAAAAAATGTAAAACAAATTCGCTATTCGCTACCAATAAAAGAGAGGAGGGGTCTGAAAATCAGAAACAACCAATCGGAGAGCAGCCTGACAAACGTTGAAGGACTTGTAAATTGTTTTTTTTAATACTCACTAACAGACTACCAGTTGCATTCTACCAGTAAACTATTATTATATAATTAATTTATGTTTTACATGTTAAAGCAAGCGGCAGCCAGCAGTGACGTCACCACGTTGGTTTGTGAACGTTACGAAGCCTCCAGTTTAGAATCTGTCCGTCGCCATCTTTGCTAGTTCGGAGCGGTTTGGAGCAGGAAGTGACCATATTTGGACGAGCTGGGGGAGGAGCCAGTGGTGGATCCGTAATTTGACTTTTGACTTTGTATTTGATGAGAGAAGTTGAATGGGAGTCTATGGAGGCTTTTTGGAGCCGGCCTCTAGTGGCACTCGGTGGTATTGCAGCTAAAGACTCTTCTGGATCGGAACCATTTTTCAGACCTGGAAAAAGGCCACGAAGACATCAAACACACAGAAAACGCTCGGGAACGTGCACACACACACACACACACACACACACACACACACACACACACACACACACACACACACACACACACACACACACACACACACACACACACACACACACACCTGCGGCTGTCCCTCCGTCTGTCTGCTCTTCGAGTTGAAGAGATTTCTGAGTGTTTTCCTCACAGACTGAAGAGGACGTTTGCCTGAGCGAGAGAGAGAGAGAGAAGAGAGAGACACAGCGGTTGAAGGTCAATAAATTATACAAATGCAGCTGTGGAGAAAATAACTCGACTGCGAATGGAGATCTTTCTTTTCTTTTAGGAGACTGCTAGACACCAAGAAACCCCTCATTGTTGTTGCCTGGATACCGTTTCTCCGGGAGGCTGTGTTGTTGTTGTTGTTGTTGTTGTTGCTGTTGTTGAGGAGTTTACTGTGCCATAATAGACACACACACACACACACACACACACACACACACACACACACACACACACACACACACACACACACACACACACACACACACACACACACACACACACACACACACACACACACACACCATCTGGTTACGTGCGGCGAACACGCTGCCAAACCTTCCCCTCGCTGCCGTTAAGGGTTTGCAAAGTTATTAATTTGACATCTGTTGAGGGGCCGAGACAAACAAGCACGTTGGCATCAGTCTGGCTCACTGTGTCAAAAGGCTGACAAATTAATAAAATAGACGAGTTTTAATGTTTTTATTTAGTCCAGTAATTGGCCCGAGGGTACGTCTGCGGAGCGGCAGGATACCAGACGACCTTCGGAGGGAATTATTCTCCACGAGAGAGCTAACTGGTTCTTAAACCGCTGAACGGGCAGAAAAAACCCCACTTGAGTTACACGTGTTTTTTTTGTGACCACAACTCAAGCAGAGAAACATCTAATTTGTGCCAATTTTTTTTTTTTTTTTTTTGGGGGGGGGGGGGGAGTCGCAGGGAGCCAAAATCCACTAAGTGGGGATGGTGGGAACCTACGATTGTTGTTGTTGTTGTTGTTGTTGTCTACAGCCGAGTCAACAACTTGAGACGCGAGGATGGAGTTTTAAAAGACGACCTCTGTAATCGGACTGTTTCACAAGTAGACAGATTAAGAGTCCTCTTAGAGCTACTTTGACAAAAATGAAAGTGTGCCGAGAACATTTGCTCACATAGCTGAGCTCCACCCAAACTGGCTGAACAAGCGTCTTTTATGTAAACGATGACAAAATTGCTCGGATGCAGTAGTTACTGAACGTAACTACAGTTCTATGAGCACGTTAAGATTTTAGTTTCCCAGACGACGATCGAGGGAAACACCGGCGTGGGCTTCTCGTTAACGTTAACGCTGTTTTTTTGTTTTCCAACTTTTACGTAACATCGCGTAGTTTCTGGGTCCCGACGGGTTCTCCTTCGTTCAGACTCTCTGCGTCCTCGTGGGCTCTTAATCTACTTTGCACATACGAGAAACCCCGACGAGCTTCAAACACCGTCTGGGACGTGACTAAATGCTGAGTCATCTCTGTTGACATATTTCTTTTTTTATCTGAGGAGAAGAGAGAAAAAAAAAAAAAAGAGAGGGGGGGTTGAGTGAATCCTATTACATCATCCTAGTGAGCAGAGCTTGTCTGAAGGAATCAATATTACTGTGACGAGCCCCATAAGGCCCGAGCCTCCGAGTCACGCAGCTGCACCAGTGTCACGGAGATAAAAAAGGAAACCGGGGGAGATTCGGAAATGTTTTTGTTTCCACGTCGAACTGGCTGTTAGCTTCAGGAAACCTCTGTCCTTCTCTAACCTCAGGAGAAGGTATCCAAAATCTACTCACCGGGAACGGGAACCGTGTGATTGGACGACGGCTCCGGGGGCTTCGGGGGAGGCAGCGGGCCGTTCCTCTCCTCCTGGACCGGAGCGCCCTGAGGACCACAACAACTACCGACGTCACTGCAGCAAGTTACCGACTAAAATAAAATATGTATTTATATCGTGGAGCAATTCCGCTCTCAAAACATCACTAAACGTTTTTGTTTCGAGCGATCTTCGTTTCCTCTTACATAAATGTGTGCGATGTTTACAACGCCGGGAAGTAGGCCGACTCCTTAGCGACGGCCCTAGCAACAGAGAGGATTTCTACTCCGTTTTAATGCTCTTTAGAGATCAAACTGAATAAATACAGCTCGTAGAAACACTAAACTGCTCAGCTAGCTCGGTCTGCCTGTAACAAAGATATCTGATGAATAAAGATATCGATGGACTTGTGTATTTTTGTGTCGTGTTAAAATCAAACCGGTTCAAGCTACCCGCCGCTAGGATTGTAAGTGTGCGACTATCCGTGGTGATACGGTACGGGTGCTCGGAGCGACCAAAAAGGACCAAATGGGTCACAGTTAATAGACCTATAACAAGTAGAAACAACACTATATTCCATAATGTATGAAATTTAATTTTAGTGATATATTCCCATTGAGAAGGCGGAGTGATATTTTCTAGGGATTTGATTTGTTGCAAATGTTCAGTTGACCAATCAGGTCGCTGGATTTGGAACTACTTGTATAAGAATAGTTCAACCTGAAACGAAAACAACTGATGGTAAAAAAAAGCAACAAAAAAAAGCAGCATTATTACATGAATCAGAAGCCCACCTCTTCCTCCTCCTCTTCCTCTTCCTCCTCCTCCTCTTCCTCCTCCTCCTCCTCCTCCTCCTCATCCACAAAGGCGAAGGACTCCCAGCTGTGTTTGTGCGACAGGTTCTGCTCCTGTAGGCTGCGACCCTGAACTCACATCCAGGAAAAAACAAACAATTAAAACGTATTAGTGGCGCCGGCGCGTTCAGAGCCGAGAAAGCGTTTCAACACACTGGGAACTTTATTTTTTAGCCGCGTTAAAAGAAATATAAGAGACAGACGTTTCTAGTTTTGACTTTTCAATACAGAATAATGTTTGATTTTCTTTGGTGGAGCCCAAACTGACACATCGCAGCAGCCGCCTGTTTGTACTTGTCTAAAATCATCACTGAACATCCTCCCAATATATTCTACAATTGTAAAGACTGCAAGCGAATCAGCCACATCAAAACAATACAAAACTAAGATTAAAACTGCAAAAGACAGAGTGGAGTCTCAATGCATCATGGGAGGAGCTCCAGGAAACTGAAGGGACACTTGAGCCAGATATAACAATGAGAGAAATGTGATCTGACTTCCTGACAGTGCAGTAAATAATACCATGAAGTCTTTCAACAGGTGAAACATTCATGAAATCTTTTTCAATTATTTATCATTCTGGAGTTTATTGAGGAAGATGAATGTGTTTATTTTCATGCTGATTTCCAGTGTTGCACATTTTAAATGACAAGAAATCTGACCTCAATGTTTCACTTTTTCATTTCAGACTGATTTCATCACAACAATAAAGTAGAAGAGGTTCTGATCCAGTTCGTACTGTAAAAATATCTGAATACAGAAATTAACCACAGCAACTATAGTATCCTTACATTCTCCATTATCATACGTAACGAGAGGAAAAAAGTATAAATCTTTGTAATTTATCTTCAAAATAAATTAAAAATTAAAAAAACTTTCCATATGAACTCTTCAAAATTATATCATGTATATTGATTTAATGAAGCTGAATTAAAGGGCTGATCACAGTCATTACATTTTTCTGTTCAGTATTTAAACTATTATTCTTATCATTATTAAAGCCTAATAATAGTTTAAAAACATGAAAGGAAGAAAAGCCTTTTTATTGGCATCAAATATTTGGATCATATAAATAAATATAACATTTCTGTTTTGTCTTTCAGGCTTTGTAAACAATAGATATATGATAATAAAAAAATTTTTTAAAAAGCTATATGACTTAAAATGTCAACTTAAATAATAGAAATGACTGACTGATAGGTACCAATAATCAAAACGAACAGTCTACTGTGGTGGAAAATGATGGAAATATGACATTCGTGTGTCAAATAATTGAAATTGAAATAAAGGAGCGTATCTGAGTGGGAAGAGGTTTTCCTCACCTGCATCAGGAGCCTCCTCTCCGGAGACAACCACCAGTCGCAGAGAGCCAGAAGCTCCACCCGGTCGATGCTGCCCAACAGGATCATCGAATCTGGAAACAGGAGAGGAATTACCGACTCAGCAATAACAAATTAAATATTCCTCCCTTAGATATTATAATTTGGGCTCTGTTTCTCATTTTGTTTTATCCCATTTTGCTCAGAAGTCTTTTACCTTTGGAGTCGACCAGCGGGATGGATTTGAGCGAGGAGGAGTCCAGCAGCAGTTTGACTTCCCGGTACGTCGACTGAGAGGAAATAAACTTCACCTCCGTCACCATGATGTCTTCCACGAAGATGTTGTACTGGCTGTGGGAACGGAGAGCGAGACGTGGTAAACACCTGATATGAAAATCCTCTCGCACGCTTCTCGGGGTTTTTAAAATTTCGATTTCATTACGGGACAGAATTTGTTTTGCAATCATGCAGGATGTGAAATTACATTTACACAAAAAAAACAACCTCATGTGTCCGAAGCCGAGCTCCGGCAGGTACGGCAGCTTCTTGACCTGGATGATGGAGTCGTACAGCGAGGGCTGCAGGCCCTGCGCCACCATGTTGGCCAAGATCACCGCCACCATCATGGGCAGGATGTGGGAGATCTGACCCGTCAGCTCGAAGCAGATCACCGCCGTGGACACCGTGTGAGTCACCGCCCCGGTCAGCGCCGCCGCTCCTGAGATCGGGCGAGATGGAGGGAGGAATACGGAGGGGAAAAGGGCGGACGAGGAGGAAGAGAAGGACGATGAAGAAAAAGTGGCTCAACAGGTGTGAGATCAAAAGAAGAAAAAAAAAAGGAGAATCGAGAAAATGAACGGAGGAGAAAAGAACGATTTTAAAAAGAGTTGCGACACAACACAGATTACTGGGAAGATATTTAAGGGGGACAGGAAGCACACAAAAAAAAAAAAAATGATAAAGGAGCAGGAAGAAGGGGAGAAAGCGGAGAGATGGACTTTTGTAGGGCAGCTGGGTGGGGGAGGGGGAGGCCACGTTTTCTGGGTCAGCGACGGAGGTGAGGACAGCGGAGCAAACCCACGGTGACATTTAACTGTCAGAGCGAAGCCACCACATGCTCTGATGGAAAGGAGGAAGAGGAGGAAAGGGGGTGGGGGGTGACAAAGAAAGGGTGGTGGGGGGCGAAGGGGGGGGGGTGAGGAAGATTAAGGTTGGGGAGGACAACCTGACAACGAGTGAAGACCGGAGGGGCTGACAGGAGGAAGAGGAGGAGGAGGAGGAAGATGAGAGAAGTGACAGTAGAGAGGGAAGACGACCGGAGGAGGAGGAGGAGGAGGAGGAGGAAGAGGAGGAGGAGGAGGACAGCTCGGCAGGAATGCTTTGATGATATGAGTTTTTAAATATTCAACAGTGATTTGTTGATGATTTGAACTGATTAAATCTTATTGGATATTTTAGGAGGATGTAGATTGATTACATTAAACCAGGAGTCTCCAACTCACCATGGAATTTTTATTTATTTATATATTTTATTAATCTGTCCGAGAGAGCGGCGCTATCAAGGTGATGGATTAACGCATGGAACGATCTCACCAATCGCAGAAGGTGGAGCTCCGCCCACAGTGAGACATGCAGAGATCAGAGGACAGAAACACAGCAGAGGTTTAAGCTCCGCCCACAGTGAGACATGCAGAGATCAGAGGACAGAAACACAGCAGAGGTTTAAGCTCCGCCCACAGTGAGGCATGCAGAGATCAGAGGACAGAAACACAGCAGAGGTTTAGTGACAGTGAGACATGCAGAGATCAGAGGACAGAAACACAGCAGAGGTTTAAGCTCCGCCCACAGTGAGACATGCAGAGATCAGAGGACAGAAACACAGCAGACTCTCACACTGAGCTGGAAACAAAACAGCTGCTCAGAAATGAGGTCAAATAACATAAATACAATATTTTCAGCTGGACTGCAGCAGCAAGGGGGCGGAGCTATGAAGAGATTTTCAAATTAAAAGCCCTCCAGTTATACAGAGGTTCCAGACATATACTAGGTAAGACTGGATTTCATGAGTTAAATCTGATATCAGAACGATTTATGGACACTTTTCAAACTACTTTGTCCACACAAGTTGTCGACATCCTGACAAAACCAAACGGATGGGAGGAGCTATATAAGAGGCGGAGCAGGAGACTGACCAATGACTGCGTACCCTCCGGGGATGATGCGGTAGAGGATGCCGTCGAACAAGATGCCATGAGGAAACAGGGAGGCCATGATCTCCCCCACCAGCCGGCCGAACGCAGCTCCTACGGGCAGGGGATGGAAAAAAGAGCGACAAGATGAATAGATTTTCAAAATAAGAGCTCGTGGCATTTTACTGTAAAATACGTGAATCCATCAGAGCAACCAGAGCTCCGTGTTTTCTAGTAAGAGCAGATGGTGGAGAGGCTGATGCAATAAATCACCCACTTTGTACCTCAAGCATTTTTCCTTCATACACAATCTGTTAGAAAAGAAGTGGTTGTAAAATTAAAACAGTCTAAAATGACACTTTAATATAAAATATAATATAATGTAATATAATATAATATAATATAATACATCAGTGTTAAAGAAACTGTAAAAAAAACAATTCCTGCGTTGCGTTTCCATTTTTCATGGACTCCCTGCAGTCTGGTCTCATTTAAAAGTTTAACAACTTCACGGGACACATTTTAATACCATAAATAAACACACACATTCAGAACTAAATGAATTAGTTTTGAAGTTGTTTACTTGCTGCTAACAATGAATATCTTAAACTGGAGAACTGTTAAAGGTCAAACTCCACAAAACAAAAACAGTAAAACGGCAACACGTAAACACCGATTCCTCAAATATGAATTTGAATCATAATAAGAATCTTAGGAACAAGAAAACTGAACAAAGAAGAACATTTTCAAATTGAGGTTTATGGTTTCAAATGGGCAAAAAATAAAACGGGCACCAAAAAACAAAAGAGAATATTTCTGGATAATGAAGAACAGGACAATGACGGCTGCAGGTGTTTGTGCTCACCGAGTATGAAGACGGGCATGAAGGCCCCGGACGGGATGGGCATGGTGGTGGCCACGGCCGACATCCAGAACTGCAGCGGAGGAGAAACATGCAGTTTTATTTAGTCTGTGTGTGTGTGTGTGTGTGTGTGTGTGTGTGTGTGTGTGTGTGTGTGTGTGTGTGTGTGTGTGTGTGCGCGTCGACAAGCGAGCGGGTCGACGGCTATTACCTCTCCCTCCGTTTGTGTTTTCGATGATCGCTCCCTTTGTTGCAGCAGGTTACCCACCTAATACTAATTAGATCCGGACCGAGATGCTGCGTTGCATAGCAACAGGAGGGATGTAAAGAGCCCCGTGCCCTTTTGAGCTCTCGTCCGTCGCTGCGTTTACATTTCAGCATTACAAAAAAAACAACAACAAAATAAAACATATCCTGCTATTCAGATGCAGTGCGGTGAGCCGGTGTGTGTGTGTGTGTGTGTGTGTGTGTGTGTGTGTGTGTGTGTGTGTGTGTGTGTGTGTGTGTGTGTGTGTGTGTGTGTGTGTGTGTGAGCCAAATACATTCAGGTGTCCTTGAGCAAGGCACTTAATCTACAGTTAATCTATGTGCTGTGTCTTTACTAAGTGGACCACAGACTGAATATAAAAGAGTTCGTAGCTTCAGGTCTGTAAAATGGTTCTGATCCAGAAGTGTCTTCAGCTGCAATACCAGCGAGTGCCACTAGAGGTCGGCTCCAAAAAGCCTCCGGCTCCATAGACTCCCATTCAACTTCTCTCATCAAATCCAAAGTGAATAAAATGTGTCCATCAGTTATCTCGGTGTTGTTAGCTAAAGTCACTCCTTCTTCTTAGTTTTCTGGAGGTCCATCTGAAAATAATCCCTCATTCATTAGAAAAGAAGATTCAAGAAGACCTGTTTTTGGGGGCGTGTCTGTTTGATTGACAGGCCTGTGGTGCAGTCAGGTTACAGCTATCGGTGGGGCGGGACGTAGTATTGTCTCGTCCAAATATGGTCACTTCCTGCTCCCAAAACCGCTCCGAACTAGCAAAGATGGCGACGGACAGAAAATTCCCGAAACTCGAGGCTTCGTGACGGCCGTAGCGTTAATGATTACCTTCAGACGAGCTCTGGGTGTTTACTGTGTGTGTGTGTTTCCACCTGCACAGGTAACCCCCCTCCCCTCCCCCCCCCATCCCTCCCTCCTCGTTCTGATTTTCAAGGACCGCGGTGAGAAACAGTAAATCACCATTTTACCCGTTCAGATTAGGATTCTGCACATCGCCGCTTTCGAGAACTTAATCACTGCGGAACAAGATAAAAACTCATTAGCGCGTCTCTCACTTGGGCGGCGGAGAGGACGGCGCTCAGGCTCTTCTTCTTCATCTTCATCATCTCCCTTCTAATCCTCGACAGCCACACACACACACACACACACACACACACACACACACACACACACACACACACACACACACACACACACACACACACACACACACACACACACACACACACTTAAAACACTCCATCAGTGTCACAATCCCGAGACAGATGGAAGAACAAACACGGAGACGCTGTGAGTGGGAAAAAAATAATAATAATACAGAGAAACAAATATAGATGGCTGCTTGTGTGTGATGAAGAGGAGATGGAGGTAAAAAAAAAAAAAAAGTCTGATAGGAGAGCAGCTAAAAGAGGCTGTTCACTTCCACGACTGATTCGATCACAAGTGGACAGAATAATAAACTCTGGATTCATGCTGGACGACTTCTCGGATAAATAAATAACTAAATGGATGTCCAGCTCTGGATTTCTCACCAACTTCTCGGGGAAAAAAACTCCAGAAACAAGAAATCAAAATCTGAAAAATGTTTTTGTGTAAAAACACACCAATAAAAGGACAAACATTCACACTCCTGAACTTTCTACGACCCATTTCTATTTATACTTCTCAGGGCACCTCCTTTGTGTTTCGTTGGATGACAACATCGACCCCCCCCCCTTTTTTGTTGTTGTTCACAGGTGGCGCGCCCATATCTGGTCATTTCCGGCCGAGCCAGCAGAAATGTGATTCGTTACGACTCTTCCTTTGGGATTTTTCCACTGCTGACTCAGCTTTTTTTTTTCCTCTCCCGGGTTCACAGGTGTAAACTCCCCGCACCTTTTCTTCTCCTACGACGATCCGCCTCATCTTTGTCACATCGAAGGCGACGCGAAAAGAACAAAGAAGTTCCCCCAAAACTAAAATCAGTGACGTCACACCCCGTTGGTTTGTGTGTGTGTGTGTGTGTGTGTGTGTGTGTGTGTGTGTGTGTGTGTGTGTGTGTGTGTGTGTGTGTGTGTGTGTGTGTGTGTGTGTGATTCAGACGTTGTTTATATCGACGACATCATCTCTCAGCCGAACTGAAGACGCCGGCGGTAAAAGTCGTCCCAACTTTTTCGGTTTAACTTGACAGCTGTGCGTTCGAGAACGGCTGACGGCAGCAGAAGGTGACGAACAAGCAGCGTGTGTGTGTGTGTGTGTGTGTGTGTGTGTGTGTGTGTGTGTGTGTGTGTGTGTATATATGTGTGTGTTATAAGCAGCCAGCTGCTGCTCAGTTTTGGCTGCATTAAGTTGGCACCGCGGGGAGCAGCTCTGCTTAGCGGAGAAGCGGCGTGACTAAAGCGACGCGGCGCGAGACGTTGAGTGACAGGCCGCGATATCCCGTTGACGGGATTTAATTTCTGCTGAATGTGAAAATAAAAACATTTAAAGAAACTCCCAATAGATTTTTGGATGATTTTCAAGCAAATACAAAAAATAACTTTTATGTTTGGGGGGTTTGTTTTGTGAAATCTAATAACGCTCATTTTCACGAGTGTCTAAATAAACCGGGAGCTTTTCGTCGGGTCACGTGACTTCCACTCTGAGAATTTTTGTTGTTGTTGTTATTTAGTGAGAAAGTAAATTTCCCAGCTTCTCCCGTCTGTCGGTGCTCGAGCTGCAGACGAAGCTGCAGACTTTTCCTCTTTTTTTTTCCAGAGCAGGAGGCAGCGACAGCTTGGAGATGTTGTTTTTTTCCCTGCATCAGATCAACAGACTGCAGGCGGGTCACAACTCAGAGTAGTTAGAGACCAGACTTCGTCTGTCTGTGTTTCCACACAACCAGAACAAAAACTAAATAATAATAATAATAAAAGAGAAAAACTGGAGTCACACTATTTTTAAATGAGATAGAAAAACAACAGTATAAATATAAAGCGGCTGATCTTTAACTTTGAAACAGCTTTGATTTGTTTCTTTGTGTCTTGATTGGAATTAAAAATCAAACAAACTTCGCTCGGTGGTTTAACACGAAGAATCTCTCGTATCAAACTCTCAACAGTCGAGTGAAATAGTTTACGTGAAACAATTCTCCGGCTTTAAAATGTTGTTTAAATGAGAATAAGACAGAAAAGATGTGCCGATGATGTTTTCATCTGTTTCTTTTCTACATTTTGAAATGTAATTCTCTCGCTGTGAAGCACTTTGAGTTGTATTTCTTGTATGAAAGTTGTTACACAAATAAAGTTAATTATTATTATTATTATCATGTTGGGAGTAGATTACAGCAGCGGAGTAGAGGACGTGTAAAAAACTGTCCAGTGCATCTCGATTTTTCTGTTAGTGTGTGTGTGTGTGTGTGTGTGTGTGTGTGTGTGTGTGTGTGTGTGTGTGTGTGTGTGTGTGTGTGTGTGTGTGTGTGTGTGTGTGTGTGTGTGTGTGTGTGTGTGTGTGTGTGTTCATTAACTGTCTCCAGATTGTGATTCTTGAGTCCTCTGATCAGTATTTTTAGGACGGTGTCCGGCCGGTCATCAGGTTTCCTCTCCGACTTCGTCTGGATGTTAATGAAGCCGTTCGTTCCTACGGAGAGCGGTTTGTGCGGTCGGGACGTTAAACGCATTAATAACACGCCTGCGTGAGATCATCTGAAACCCGCCAGCTCCTCATCACGTGTTCACCAGGAAACGGCTCTTCGTAGGAGATAATTGACTTTTAGATTTTTTTGCAGATTTCAAACTGAGATCATAAGTTTCACACCGTTTGGTCCCATTAACATCCTGATGCTACGTGCTGTTTATTAGCAGTTGTTGCTGCCTTGTTGTTGTTGGTTTATTGATCGATGTTGATGTTTGTTCGCTTTCTGGTTTCGTTTTGCTGATTCACAGTCGAGTCGCGGCGCCCGGTTCAGATTTATACATACAGGTCTATTCTCATAAAATATTTAAGAAAGCAACTAAGACGACAGCGAGAATCCTGAATCTCTGTGTGTGTGTGTGTGTGTGTGTGTGTGTGTGTGTGTGTGTGTGTGTGTGTGTGTGTGTGTGTGTGTGTGTGTAGCTGCTTTAAAGAAAACATAAGAAAGCGAGAGCTGCTGGCAGCTTGCCAACACTGTTGACCTTGGACAAGAAGAAACAGGAAGAAGACGAACACACGCACACACACACACACACACACACACACACACACACACACACACACACACACACACACACACACACACACACACACACACACACACACACACACAGATGTCCCCGTCATCAACACACAACATAAGTGACCTGCAACAAATGTCCCTAATGAAGAGGCGGATGGTGACGAAAATGCTGACGTCAGGTGGAGCCAGTCACACACACACACACACACACACACACACACACACACACACACACACACACACACACACACACACACACACACACACACACACACACTCAAGCTCACACCTGCATAATCAGGCAGATGCATCATAGAAGAACATACTCACATACATAGAAACGGTGACACACACTTGAAATGCACACAAAACATGTCTAAACACACACACGCACACACACACACACACACACACACACACACACACACACACACACACACACACACACACACACACACACACACACACACACACACACTTCCCAGCAGGCCACAGACCTTCATGAGGAAGAAGAGCGGCAGGATGACGAAGACGCTGACATCCGGGTGCAGCCAGGCGGCGGAGCGGCCCAGACCGACCGGATGAGGAGAAGGAGATCGCGAAATCTTCGTCCAGGTGAAGTTGTCGAACAGGGAGTTGATGCACTCTCTGGGCATCAGCTGGAGAGGGGAGGAAGGGGGGGAGGGGAGGCGGGGGCGGGGGGTGGTGAGAGCATGACACTGGATATAAAAGTGTTCGTAGCTTCCGGGTCTAATAAAAGGTTCCAATGCAGAAGTACCTTAAAGCTTCAATACCAGCAAGTGCCACTAGAGGTCGGCTCCAAAAAGCCTCCGGCTCCATAGACTCCCATTCAACTTCTCTCATCAAATCCAAAGTGAATAAAATGTGTCCATCAGTTATCTCGGTGTTGTTAGCTAAAGTCACTCCTTCTTATTAGTTTTCTGGAGGTCCATCTGAAAATAATCCCTCATTCATTAGAAAAGAGGGCGTTGGCCGAGTCCAATGACTCATTCTGTTTTGATGAGTCACGACTAATTCACTTCCAACCATGTTTTTGTTTTTTTTTGCTCCAAACATTTTTGCCGTCTGGATTTGCTGGCGGGGGGTAAAAAAAAAAATTATTGAAAAAAAAAAAAAAATTCGGCAGCTCCTGCATCTGCAGAACGCCGCCGTCACTTCCGTTTTTTTTCTCCTACTTCCTGCCGGAGTCACGGCTGAATCGAGGTCCTAAATAATCTGGACGGAGGACGAGAAAGAAAAAAAAAAAAGGCCCATAATAGGCTTTTTTCCTTTTTTCTTTCTTTTTTTTTTTTTTTAAATGCCGGGTTCACGTCTGGTTCACGACACCCTCACAGCGTTTAATCTCCCGCTCGGTGCTTTCCAGTCCGACTGGAAGGATTTCATTTTCCCCTAAAAGAGATATATATATATATACATATATATAAACATATATATATATATATATATATATATATATATAGACTGTTCGAGCGTGAGTTGCATCTGTCACACGGATCGTCGCTTTTCACTTGAAACGATTTTAAACGTCGACGTGTTGCTCAGTCGCTCGGCTGCCGTGTCAAAAAAAAGAAGAAAAAAGGGCGAGTGACGCGTCTAGAACGAGGGCGTGAAGCGTGTTTCGGTGTGATGTGTGCTCTCACACGCTTACAACACACACACACACACACACCTGGTTCACACTAAGCGGTCTATTCTGAGCACGTGTGAAACACATGATGAGCTTTTAGCTGAGCCGGTGATCTGAGCTCTCACCTCCAGAGTCTCTCAACGGGATTTTATTTGTGATTATTGTAATAAAAATATGTTTATTTTGTGGTGGAAATGTCTGAAAAAAGTTTAAAGTGATTTTTTTTTTTTTTGCAGTCCAGAAAGAAAAATGAGATTTTTTATTTTTTTAAAGCACTACCTGATAAAGGAATAAATATCCATTCACTTCCTGTGATAATAATCATGCTGCACATCAGAAATATTTGACTTCTGATCATTTTATTTATTGAGCACAGCTTCTGATGACGACCAATTTTTTGCCGGAAAATTCTGCAGGAATTATAAAAAAAGATTGCAAGCAGCTCGCAAATATTGCGGAGTTTGCTTGAATTTGCGTCAGTTGTTTGCGATTTATTGGAGCGACTGATTAATACGGTGGTCATAAGATTCTATAAATCAGCGTAGGATTTTGTTTGGTTGGCATTTAAAGCAACAGGACTGATGTAGGAAATGTTCATCTAAATTATGATAAACACCAGGAACGTTTATAAAGAAGATTCTCAAGTCTGTGACTGAAACCGAGTCAACTGGGAGGAATCTTTTTTTAAATTTATTTATTTTTATTCTCAGTTGGTGTTTTTACCTACAAAATGTGGGTTTTGCTTGAAGGTGCAAGAACTTTAACTGCATTGCAAAGTGGTGTTTAACAACATGTTAAAAAAATGATCTGTAGACGCATGTAGAAATAGATTGATATTTCACGGTGTACTTCTGTGTTTGTGAGAGGAGGTGAACTCTGACCTCTCCTGCCATGAACTGTCCGAACCCCGGTGGGAAGGTCAAGGTGGCGATGACCAGCGTTACCACGGCGGGAAAGATCAGCCGGCTGAACAAATAACAAGTTAAAATATAAAATAAAGCAAGATGCATGTTAAAAATAGAATAAACAAAAAGCACATACATAAATAACGCTCGTATTTAAGGAACGATACTTAAATCAGCACCGATTAAATAAAACTCGTGAATATATCACAATATATCAGAGCACCACATGTCTGTATTAACGTGAGGGAGGACTCACTGTTTGGTCAGGAAGCGGGTCATGGCGTTGGGTCGCCTCATGAACAGAACCACCTGTCTGTTCAGGTAGACGAAGAACGCCCCCAGAAACCCGCAGCAGATCCTGCACACACACAAACAAACAAACAAACAAACAGAACTTTATTTTCACAGCTGAATTATTAAGTCTTAAATATGACTTGACTTAAAAAAACATGAACTTGTCTTGTAATACAAGTTTGAAGTAAATAAACTAGTTCTACATGTTTAAAATGATGAAAACAGTCATGAAATCATTTTTTTGTGTTTGACAGCAAAAAATAAGTTTTCTGTCATTTTTGGAGGTTAAATCTAATTAATTGGGATTTCTTTCGTACCTTAAATGTCACATTTGCATAACGTTTCCCATATTTTACATCCTGTCTGTGAGGAGGTTTTGGACACACACACACACACACACACACACACACACACACACACACACACACACACACACACACACACACAGATGCCGTCTCACCCGATGATGGCGAACGCCGGCAGCTCCTGCAGGTCAAAGGGGAAATCCATCCTGAAGTTTGTCCTGAACAGAGCGGTGATGGTCACTGGAAGAGGAAGAAAAAACAGGAAGTGGGGAAGTTTATGTCATCGGGTGTTGTTGTTGTTTTTTTTGTCAAATTAATCAACAGTTCATGGTTTTAGATCTCTATTCTGTCCTTTTCTCTCTCTGCTCTCCCCCTCTCACCCACAACCAGTTCGAGGCAGATGCTCCGCCCACTTCTGAGCCCGGTTCTGTCGGTTTTTCTCCCTTAAAAAGGAGGGTGTTTTTTTTCCCTCCTAGTTTATGTGGGAAATTAATTTGTTTTAGTGTGGAATAAAAAAATAAAAAAATGTTCATTTGATTTGTCCCAAGATTGAAGAAGAGAGGTCCGGCTTTCCCACCCTGCTGCTACAGAGTTGGAGGAGGACGCCATCTGGTGGGAAAAAGCAGGACGTAGCTCTGTGATGTGGTCAGCGTCACCGTGGATACTGGAGCAACGGCGCCCTCTAGCGCCTGTTTGAAAAAGTCTCATGACACACACACACACACACACACACACACACACACACACACACACACACACACACACACACACACACACACACACACACAGATGTAATCGTACCTGCATCCTTGTTAAACACGGACAGCACTCTGAAGATGAAGGCGCTGAAGGTGGCGGCGAAGTATCCCCTCCAGTAGTTCCTCACGGCGAAGTAGGTGGACGTCACCTCGATGCTGAAGAGCACACCTGACGGGAAGAGCCGTCAAAACACGTCCAAAAAGACCGAGACATAACAAATAACTCGATGCTTCCCGTGAAGACATTTTGAGCTTTAGAAAGGGATGAAGAATCTGCGTTACCTCCGAGCGGCGTGCCGAAGCAGCAGCCGACGCCGACGGCACAGCCCACTGTCAGGATGTCCGTGTAGCAGTACGGGTTCTACTGATCCGGAGAGGACGGACAACACACACACAACAACACACACAACAACACACACGTGGACGACACATGTTTTATAATCACACCCGAGGTTGCCGTTTATACCGTGATCGTGACGGGAGACGTGTAATTTGTTGAATTTGTTTCCAATTCTTTATTTCGGGTGAATTGTTACGACTTCAGAAGGTCGGACGTTGTTTCCTGACATCAGCTTACCTGATAAACTCCCGAAAAGAAGGACATGAAGCGGCTGAGGACGGCCGCGCAGATGCTGGCGATGTGAACGAACGGGCCCTGAAGGAAGCAGGAGAATTCAAATGGAAACAAAGTAAAAAAAAAACAACAACAACTAAAAAAAACAAGTAAATTTGTCAATCGATTTATTTTTATTTTTTTCCACCTCTTTGCCGACGGGCATGCCGCTCCCCAGGGCGGCGGTCAGACCGATGACTTTGGCTACGAAGGCCTTTAGAGTCAGATACTCCTTCAGCACCACGCCTCTCAGGATGGTCTTCAGCTCCGGGATACCAGAACCTGAGACAGGAAGGGAGGCAGAGGTGGTTTAGAGTCACACACACAAAAAACACCTTACAGGATTCATCACATTTGCAAAACCTCACATCTCTAAGCTTCCTGGTTCGGTGACTACTCGAGGGGTCAAATCAGGAAAGGTTAACGGGTAATACTCCGAAGCTAGAATTTACCGGTGTCCCTTAAACGCCTCACGTGTGGACTCAGTTGACGAAAGCTACACAATAAAAATGAGTTTGAAAAGAGTGAAATGAGGTCCTCTAAATGTCAGATTTACCTAAACTGAAAGTCACAGAGGAGATCCTGAGAGCTTTATCAAATAATAAAATATTCTACTTCACTACAGGTCAGGTGAGGAGGAGAGACAACACGAGGACAAAGACAGGAGGAGGACGGGAGGTACGGACCGATGGCTTGAGGGGCGACCAGGTGACAGAAGAGGGAGGAGAAGAGGATGAAGATCAGGGGATAGGAGACCCAGGCCAGGAACTGCAGGGGGATGTTCCCCCGCAGCTCGCCGTGAATCCACTTATAGGCTTGAAGAGGGAGGACGGGAGAACAGGAGGACGGGAGGACGGGAGGACGGGAGGAGGACGGGGGAGGAAAGAGGAAGAAAGGAAAAACACACCGGAGGAGAGAAGGAGGGAGAATATCATTAAAGGAAAAAAGAAACGAGAGATGAAGATGTTTTTTGGGGTTTGTTTTTTTTACCTTGCAGGCTCTTGGCGCTGGCGTAGTCCATCGTCCAGCTGACCAGCGCCATGGTGAAGCCCAGCAGAACCAGGAAGATCCAGTCCTCTCCCAGCCGGGTCACCAGGAAGCGCTGCACCCGTGCTATGCAGTCTGTTTTAAAAACAAACAAACAAAAACCACAGAAGAAGACACATTAAGAGGACCAAATGCAGCATCCGTCCACGTCCCGGCGGCGGTGACACCCCCGCCCCCCTTGTCAGGACTCCTCACCTCGACACTTGGTGAAGGAGCGCTCCTTCTCCGCCGACGACGCCAGGTCCGGTTCGGCCGCGTCCTCCTCGGCTCCCGCGTTGGACCGCCGCCGGTTCCTCGGCCTGCCGTGCTGGTGTCCGTGGCGACCGTGGTAGCCGTTCTGGCCGCGGCGGTTGCCGGGGTGGCCGTGGCGCGGCCGGCCGTGGCCGCGGGGGGGGCCGCTGCCGTGCTTCCTGATCTGCCTCTCCGTCAGCAGCCGCGTGGCCTCCCGCCGGCCGGAGCCCCCGTGGTGCTCCTGGTACTCCCCATAGAGCTGTCAATCAAGCAGCGGACAACCAATCATCATCGGCAAATATTTGTAATAATCGATCTCATGGTTTTGAGTCATTTCTTAAGGAAGAGATGTTAAATGTGAATGTGATTTTCTGCTTCCTTCCTTTTTCCAAGCTGTATTTATTTATTTATTTAAATTCTATTTGTTTTTTTGTATATAGTTTTTTCTAAAAGTTTTTATTTTTACCATTTAATTAATTGAGAAACGTATCAAGAGAGCACTAACAAACTGTAGACTATTTTTTTTTATTTTAGATTAAAAAAAATATGACGCTTTTGAAACCGTAAATGTTTTTAAAGATGCAATTTCGTATAAAAAAACAAAGTGAAAGTTCTCCTCGATAAATGAAACAATAACCACATCGGGACACTAGAGGTCACCAGAAAGTCATAAAGGCTCAAATAATAAAAGAAAACGGTATCCGTTCAAATTGCATGTTAATTTCATACATAATAAACAAAAAAGCCCAAAATACGAATTAATTAATTTAACAGCAGTCAGATTTGACCGACCAGCATGAACGTGATGTAACTGAATGACGACACACGACAGAGTTAAACCAGAGTCAGAGACTGGAACTAGGCTGATGTGAGGGGGCGGAGCTTAATAAGGAAAATAAACCGGCTTCTGTGTGACTCATATGTGAAATATGTAGTCTGCTTCCATGAGATGCTTCAGATGTCTGTCAGCATCATCAGTTACTCAATGGTGAACTGACTTTCTTTCTTTTTTCTTTTTTTAGTAGACCTCATGCACTATGTAGAAAGTGGTTGCCGTGGCAATCCCACAATGCAATATCCACACCTCTCAGTGATGATTGACACCATCGTGACCGAGGAAACCCGACTCAGCACTAATCACTTGTGTACCCCCCTCCCCCCCACACACACACACACTTTTCCTTCGCTGCTCCCTGCTCTCCCCCCCCCCCCCCTCCCCCCTCTCACCCTGGCTGCTGAAACCCAACTCTGGGGCTAAATTTAGCACCAGTGTTATCC
>NW_027210690.1:582500-745000 GCF_029030835.1 Brachyistius frenatus | reverse complement strand
GACGAGAAAGTGAGTCAACACCGCCACCAAACATAGAAAATGATTCTAGGATTTCATTTAATTTTTTTACATACTGCCCCTTCAAGTTAAATAACCCAAATTCTGACACCTTAAAATTGATCTTAGGAAAAGAAGCAGTGATTTCTGCGTTCTCTCATCTCTGGTTTCACAACGTTGTGGATCAACATGAATCTCAGGCGAGCGGCGTTTGACGCCGACACATTTGTTTAACAAATGAGCCGTGCGAGGAGGACAGAACCGTTTACGTGCCTCCACTTGTTCCTCCTCAAATCCCACGTGGGCTTTTTTATTCTTCCCCCTTTTTTTTTTTTAAACCTCCTGATTTGAATGTGAAATCTGGCGCCGCAGATCAAACACCGCAGGATCAAATATGAAAAACGCTGGCGTTCGGTTGGTCGTCACTTCCTCTGTAGACGCCATGTTCATTACTTCCCTTATTCTGCCAATAAAGTTGCTGTTAGTCGCGTTACGGCTTTAAACAAATAAATAAAAACTGCTAAAAACAATCTCCTTCAGTAGACTCGACTAGCGTAGCGGTGCGTTCACGGGTCTCTGTAAAAAGTAAGACAGCTCGACTTCGGAGGTTTTAATCACTTGTTTTTAAATGTCCTTTTTCCTTTGCTTCATGTTTTCGGTGTTTCTAATGGTTTTATGAGTAATTGCCTTGTCGTGCAGTTTCAGGGAATTTTTCTTGCGTCGTAAATAATTTTCCAAAAACGATAAATACAAATTCTCTGAAACATTTAGATTGAAATATGTGCGGCGTACGCTGCGCGTGCTGATTTGAGAGGTTTGAATGGATGGTGAATGTGCCGAGAGGACCTGATGAACCAAAAACACACCATCGAACCTCCTTATTTATATTTGCTGGGTTTATTTACCAGATGTCAAAAAAAAGAAGAAAAAGTGAGAGTTTTATATTTGTTGTGTAAACGTAGATAATATTGACTAAAGGTTTGACAGTCAACCTCTGAATGAGCGTCTCCGCCCGGTTATCAGAGAGGCGACGAGCTGCATGACTGAGCTGCGAGGATTTGAGTTTGCTGCTGAGCAGAGTGAAACGTTGATCTCCTCCTCCGAGCCGATAGTAACGTTGATCCGTGTTCCCTCTTTCCTCCCGCAGCATGTCATCCAACTCCACGGCCGATAATCTGTGCGCGGCCGACGACACCCTCTGCAGTAAGGCCATAAAAGCTGCTCCTCCTCCTCCTCCTCCTCTTCATCATCAAACCTGTCCCCTCTCCTTCCTCCTCACACATGTCCCCCCTCCCCCCTCTATTTTTTTCAATCTTTACAAGCTCCAAACCTGAAAAGTGTCGTGTTTGATAGCTAATGTTAAATAAATATGATCGTATTTAAGATTTGTCCGTGACGTCACGAGAAGGAAAAGGTCGGTGCTTCGTATTACGAGACGAGGTCCAATAAAAACAAAACCCGGCACTTGGCTGGAGACGTCGGTATGAAACACTAGAGGGCTTTTCATTTGAAAACGGACACAGCGAGCGGCGTCGCGCCGACCGGTGAGATGAGGGAGACTGTCGTCCACCCGCACCGTCCGGTAGAAAAAACACAAACAGCGCTTTTATTGTGAAGGAGCTACAAGAAATCACACACGGAGGGTAAAAAAAAACAAAAAAAAACAGGTGGTTTGAAAACAACCAGATGTTTTTGAGGTGAAACTTCACATTCATGTCAAAATAAATCACAGATGTTCTTTATTTATTAATCTATAATTTACCCGCTTGACAACGAAATGAAACAATAACAAGAGCTCATCAGTTAAGAAGTTTTGCCTCCGTTATATTTTTGGCTGGCGTCACAATTATTACGTAATCACATGATCACATTTCAGCTGACTACAATCTTTTCGCATAATTGTTTCCATTCATCTTCTTTTTTTTAAAACTGCTGGAAGATATAACTATTTCCACGTTATATCTTTAGTTTGGAGGGAAGACGTATGCGTAATTATTAAACTATGATTAACTCATAGTAGCATCATAAAATGAACAGAAAAAGAAAATTAAAATTGATAATTGCAGATTACTTGCATGACGATTACTAGTCGACCAAAATTTTCTTGATCGCGAACCGCCTTGCTAAAATAACTTCAAATATTATTTACGGCACAAGTTTTCTGTCGCAAAATTGTTTTACGATTAAAATGGAAGTTTATGACGCAAATCTATTTACACGCAAAGAAACCACAACGTGTTTTAAGGCCACGTTAACACGTCCAGCTGGTTTTTCCTGAGAAAGCCAACAAGAAGATAAATATTTGTTCAAGTACGAAAAGAGAAGAATGAGAAAGCTCAACAACAAAACACGGAGATGAATCCGTCTTTGTGGAAGAGTGTAGCTGAAAGTTCAATCTCAAACCAAGCCTATAATGAAAGATGACAGGAAACAACTTATTGCGTCACCGCCACGCCTAAAGAATTTTTTTTTAGGGTTTCACATTCCAGCTTATTGTTCAAAAACAACATCTGTTAAGGTCGGGAACGCGACAACAAAAGAGACGTGCAGGATGATGGATCTAATGGTGGAGTTGACGTGACACGGAGGTAAATGTTGTATGAGGGGTGACGAGTCGACATCGGAGGAGGGACTTCATGAAAAGAAGTAGAAACAATAGAAACTGGATGACTGCAGTCTCAGTTCAAAAGATTAATGTTTCAATAGGAAACGTGACATCTGCATTTAGATCTGTGGGACAGGCTGAATATAGCTGTATTTATTTATTTATATTTTATTTGTTTGTGTCTATAAAAAATAAGAGCAATGCTCATAAATCGTATTTCTTATATCTTATATGTATTTGTAAATATTTTCATATTGTGTACAGCTTTTTGTTTTTCTATGCTGCTGTGACGACTAAATTCCCCCACTGTGGGATTAATAAAGTCTTCGGTGCTCGGGCCCTAATAATAATAATAATCATTTGAATAACAATCGGGCTTTCGCACCGTCGGTGCTCGGGCAACAAACAAAACACCTTGACGTCCGGACAGAGCTTTAAAAACTCAAACTATATCTAACTATATATCAATGTATCACCGCAGGTGTAAATGGTGGATGATGTAATGCCGAGACAGAACATCCTGTCAACAGGAGGTGAAACCGTTTTTAACAGCCAACATGTTCATCCTGTTAACCCCCCCCCTCCCCCTCCCCCACCGGGCTGAACGGTGAAACCGAAAACCTGCAGCGGCTCGGACGCAGTCTCAGTAAATCAGGTTTCCACCGCCTACGATCCGACATTTAAAACGTTCACTTTCTTTCCTTCCAAGTTGTAACGCAGCATGACCTGGCGGTGATCATCGTGCCCTCGCTGCTCCTCCTGGGAACCCTGCTGACGTTACTGACTCTGTGTATAGTGAGATGTCTTCCTGAACGGAGGCGGAAGCGGGTCGCGGCGCCGCGACGCTACGGCAGCTCGTCACGCGGACGCACGCAGCGGCACGACCGCAGGCAGCACCTGCAGGGTATCGACGGTAAGCCGGCACCTCACCTGTTATTATTATTATTATTATTATTATTATTATTATTATATACTCTCAACGACAAATACAGACTTCTTATTCTTCTCTGTGTCTGTCTCGTTTTCTCAATAGCGCCCCCTGGGATAAACCCACTGGAACACGAGGAGCTGCCGATGTCAGTTCAACAGGTGCCTACTGTGGCCGCAGTACCGCAGACCGCCACAGAGCGGCGCCGCGGAGCCTTCGGCCAGGTCTCGGCCCTGCCGCTGTCCTTCTCCGTCGGGTCCTCAGACCCGGTCAGCCTCTACAGAGCTCGCATGGACGACAGGGACGTCGTCCTCAGGGTGCTGCGAGGTGAAACCGAGCTCTTCCGAAGCCAATCGATATATTATGTTTGATTTACGGTCAAATCCCGGTGAATAAAATCTTAAAATAAGCAGCGCTATAATTCTGCTATCGACCTCGTTCCTCCCCAGAAACGGCGAGCGGCAGTGAGCAGCAGCACTTTGTGGGCTTCGCGTCGTTCGTGTCGGGCCTCGGGCCGCACCCCTTCCTACCTGCGCTGCTCGGCGTGGTGTCGGTGGAGTCGCCGCTGACGATGGTGGTGGAGGAGCTGCGGCACCGAGACCTGCTGAGCTTCCTGTGGAGGTGCAGACAGGTACGATCACCTGTTTACCGTCTCGGGTCACATGGGAGTAAATCTTCATATAAACCTGTAATACTGAGCTGAGCTCCCGGACAGCACTAAAGGAACGACCGCGTCTTAAAAAGACTCCATTTGTGTTTCATTTTATCTGCTATCTCATTTCTTTTCTATATTTTTAAATGTTTCTTTATATGTTTTTATGTGAAACACTGAATGTAATTTTCTTGCTGTGAAGGACTTTGAGCTGCATTTCTTTCAAGGTTACATACAAATAAAGTTTATTGTTATTATTATTAAATAGACTGCTTCTATTAATAGAAGCGCAGTCTAAAGTGCTGAATTATCTAAATGTCCAAATTCATCATACATCATTAACACCATTGCACTGCTGTTTGTTTGTTTAATATTATTCTATTTTATTTGTATATCGTGAATTTTAATATTTTTTTATATTGAATATTTTTACATCTTCTATTTTTATTCTGTCATTGTTATTGCTTTTACCTCCACACGCTGCTGTCGCGGAAAAAAAATTTGTTTTCCCCTTTCGGGATTAATAAAATATCTAAAATATAAAATTTAGTGCAAGTTGAGGTTGCAGTCAAAGAAACACACGTGATTTCCACAATAAACCATGAAATGAATGATCTCAGCCACAAACATAACCATAATTAATTAACTGGACTGTGTAACGTTCATCGGATGTTATATAAGTGGATATAAATTGGTTATGAACTCCAAACCCTGGGTGACTGTTCTGCTGTGATGATGCAGTTGCTGCTGTTGGCCTTTGAGGGGGCAGTAGAGAGCAATATAGCCAATAATTGAAAAGACAGGTGAGGAAGTCTGAGTCAAAGAAAAGGAGTCAAAAACATTTACAGACTTTTCCCCTTTTGTTTTTTCTGTCCTCTGCTTCTCCCGCTGAAGGAAAACTCCAGTTCAGAGTCTCGGTGTGACATGACGGAGAAGAGGGTCTTCACCATGGCGGGACAAGTGGCCTCGGCTCTGGTTGGTTAAACTGATGTCTGTCTGTCTGCTTCATGGACAGAAACGCTATATTTATGGGAACTATTTAGTCGGGAGCTCTTTCTGTCCGCTTGTTTATCTCATAGTCTTTCTATAAATTAATTTGTCATTATTTAGTGGCGAGTACAGTGTAAACTACTATTATCATAAACTTTTTTTTTTTTTTTGCAGTATTATTTCGTGCCTGAATTGGTCTTCTGCGTCTTCTAGGAGTACCTGCACAGTCGGCGCTGCGTCCACGGCAACGTGGGCGCTCGCAGCGTTCTGGTCGGCGGAGATCTGACGGCCAAGCTGTGGGGACTCGGTCCGGCCTACCGCGGGAGCACCGGGGCGCCGCGTGGAGCGGAGGACGCGGCGCTGACGAAGTGGCAGGCGCCCGAAGCGCTGGCCGGGAACGCCGTCACTCAGAGCGGCGACACGTGAGTGCGGCGAAGTCGTCCTGCGAGAAAATCAAATAATGCGGCGATGATGAAACAAATGTCCCGTCAAAGAAGAACTCGCACACACATACGGATAAGCTGTATTTTTTTGTTTTTCACATGATCGAAAAGTAAAAGCACGTATATTATAATCCTTTGACGAAGGCTCAAAACCGTTTTAATCTTGCGTTTGAAAACACACAAATATCTCTACTTTAAATACGAGAACTTGGGGTTGTATTTTAACATTATTTCTCTCTCTTTCCATAGATGGTCCTTTGGGATCCTCCTTTACGAAATGATCACACTGGGTGGGTATTTAAAACATTTTTTTTTTTTTACATTCTGGACATACATTTAAGAAAAGTTGTTGAATTAAACCACTGATTACACTTTAACAGCCCGATCTCCCTTTAAAAAAATAAAATAAATAGTGATGACATTTCTACAAATCTTCTGTAATGCGTTAAAAACTCTCGACGTGTCCAGGCGACCCACCTTTCGCTCAGCTGGCGGCGACCGAACTTCTGCAGCATCTCCAGAGAGGGAAGCATCTGAAGCGGCCGGCCTCCTGCTCCAACGCGCTGTAAGTACAACAGCAGAACAAAACAACGTTTTATAAAGCTGCAGGCGGTACCGGGAAAAAAGTTCATGTACGACTGCATTAAGAAGAGTATCGATGCCGAAAGCTGCATGGAGTTTCATGTCTTTTTCTCTATTTCTACTGACATATTTACAATATATTCTTCCTTCTTAAAGACATCTTCACACACTTATTAATATAAAAAAAAAAACAAGCTGTCAATTCTGGGACTTAACTTGCTGTTAAACTGGAGTTAATATGAAGGTTTTTTTGCGTCTTCATCATGCAAGCAAAAAAAAAAAAAAAAAACAGTTTTGAAAGCAAACTGCACACTGCAATAAAAAAAAAACAAAAAAAAAATCAAGTTTGTAAGTTAAAATATACAAACTGAGATTTAAATAATTTGAGTTTTGGTCACAGAATTAATATGAAACTGAAACGGTTCCTTCTTCCTCCTCAATAATTCTTCACATCACACTTATTAACACAAAAAAAACCATCCCAGGATTTGATGTACTGTTAAACGAGAAGCTCTTGTCAACCTGAAGAAACGGTCTGATCAGCTGATGGGAATTACGTCATCGACACGAAATCTGCACGTGACGTCTCTTCTAAGATTTAAGCTAGTTCCGGTGGTCAACCGACCGACCGACACATTTAAAACGCTTTATTATTATTATTATTTATAAAGTCGGTAAAACAATTTATATTAATATATATATAATATCGCCAAGTTTTATGGTCTTTAAACTAACATTTACTAACTAGTTCAACTTTAAGCTTGTACCAACCGTCCACGGGACGTCACGGCTTAAACGCTGTAATAACCGGATTCTAAAGTGGGTGCAAATTATACATATATATATATAAATAATATATATATATATATATATATATATATATATATATATAAATAAATGTGATTTCGGTAAGTTTTCCGGTGTTTTATCTGTTTCTAACCTGGTCGGCAGGTATTCCGCCATCACGTCCTGCTCCCACTGGAACCCACAGCAGCGCCCCTCCATGTCGGAGCTGAGGAGGAAACTCCGGGCGGGAGAGAAGTCAGCCAATGGGAGGACAGTTCTCGCAGTGCCCGGGCCAATGAACATCGAGAAGTACCTGAGGGAGGCGGGATACGGAGAGGCGTACAACTATGCTGTTCTCTGATTGGCTGGAGAGTGACGTCAGTCAGGACTGCATCGGCTGCTGTCGATAAAAGGACTTTAAAGGAGGACTGATGGGAAGAAGAATCAAACCAGAGGACTTCATCAGAAACACAATTTATGTTTTGTACTTTTTTCTACCGTTGGAAGTTATAAAGCACCATCACTTTTTATATGTTTAAAGAGTAATATATTGACTGTAAATATGTCCTTTTTGGCTTTTGTCAACAAAAATACTAATATAAAGAAAACAAAAAAACTATACATGTATCCAGCTTTTTTTTAATTATCACTACCAGAGGTCACTGATTTCTTTGGCTTGTTTTTAGCCTTAAACACTTTTTTACATCATTAAAACAATAATTAAAGATAACATTAAACCATATATTTAGCATTAGCTCTCATTGTAGGATGAAAAAAACACAAAAAAAACTGAGCTGAGTAACTCCGATTATTAATGTTAATAATCTAACGGGCAAGATAAGCTGCTGAAATCCAACAGTGACTGTTGATATCAATTTAGAGTCAGTTATGTTTTGTCTATTTTTGTAAACTAAATTTCAAGCTTCAGATCTTATATTAGAAGTAAATAAAGAAAGTAAACCTTAAAACTACGAAGCTGAAAACAGCCAATCTGCTACAAAAAACAAGCCCTCAAGTGTGGAAACGTCATGGTGCAAACCGAAAAGAAACCCGTGCACAGTTTAACAAACGAATACCTTTAACACATTACAACAACAAAAACGCAGGCGTCACAGATTTAAAACAGTTCCTTGATTATTTATTTGCATGATAGTATTAACCTCCCCGTGTCAAACCCAGCCCCTCCAGGATTTTACAGTTTTTCTGATTATTGCAAGCAAACACATCTGACTTCCCGGAAGTAGCTTCTGTATATTAAAGAAAGAGAAAAGAAGAAGCTTTTATTGAAATTCACTGTTAAGTTTGTGGAGGAAAAAAAAAACCCCAACAACAAAAAGAGTGCTGCTTTGTGGGAGAGTGATTGTTGAAAATGAACAAAGCTGCTTATTAACGTGTGGCTCACATCGCTGGTAATGAGGTTCAAGGTCTTTTTTTTTGTTTTGTTTTTTGTCTTTTGGGTTTTAAAGACTCCAAAATCCTGGGGGGAGGGAAGACGTGAGACATACAAACTCACAGCTATCAAAGAGTATTATCCTTTCTTTAAAAATAAAAAAAATAAAAAATAAACTACTGGAATAGCCACGGTCACTAACGATAAAGCCGAAGATAGCTAGCTAGAAAGGTTAAAATACTGTTGGTGGTTACACGCTATGTGACAAAAGCTATGCGGAAGACAGCAAAGTTTCCTTGATCAAGGTAGCTACTATTTCAGTCACGCCGTTTTTCAGGAGGGGAAAAGGCAAACGGATGTCAAATGCTTGGAAATAACAAGTTGTAAAAAAGTAAGCACTAATATATAAAACAAGGAATGGTATGAAAAGCAGTTTAAAAAACATAGACTGTCCTCATCTAAAGCTACTGCAGAGACTAGTGAAGATTAAAAAGGCCACGAGGTTCACAGAGAGAAAGAACATGACAGATAAAAGTCCTACGGTAAAAAGCTCAAAAACAAGGCAAACAAAATGTGCATTTTAAATAGAAAAAGGCAAACTTTACACTTATTATTAACAGTATTCTCATTCACACGGTCATTCGTGTCGTACTGTAGGTCCACGTGTGACTGCCAGACTCCTTTTCTTTTTAAATGAGTGTAGCTTAAAGACACTTCAAAATAAAAGCTTATCATCACGTCAGCTGCTCAATTTCTTCTTTTTTTTTTTTTTTTACACTTCATGTAATCAAGCCCAGGTGTGTGTGTAGCTGCAGTCCTACACACACACACACACACACACACACACACACACACACACACACACACACACACACACACACACACACACACACACACACACACACACACACACACACACACTCAGGAGCAGCTGTTTGTTTGTAACCCTTTGAATAAAACAACAATCTTGAAAATGGCGGATAAATAATCAGAACAGGAAGTCCTCCGGTAAAAAGCTTAAAAAGACTCGAGCGTAAAACTCTTATTGTGAAAATGTTTTGTTTTGAAAAGCTTTTTTTTTGTTTGCTGGAGGGTTTTTGTTGACTATTGATGTGCTCGTATATATAAAAATAAGATGTGGGGAAAACCCATGTGTTGACATCTGTCACATTAAATATGAAACGCTCTCTTGAACCTCGAGGGTTTTGCATTTGGACTCCGCGGCCGGTACCCTGTACTCTCAACTGTACCCTGTTAAGTCGTAGGAGAGGCCACTTTCAAAATAAAAGCGCCAGTATTTACGCACGACGATGCCTATTCTTACCAAATAATTAGGAACCTTCACAGTACTCTTCTTTTTGTTTACATATTTCAGAGCAACGTCATCTGCAGGTTTTTCCTTTCAAAGTATTAAAGAAAAGGATTTTTTTTTTTTATCTTTGATATCGACATAAATAATTTCTGGGGTTATTCTTTCTTACTTCTAATTGATTGCCGACTGGAGTTTTAACCAGGTGAAGATCTATAATTAAATGTTCCCGAATAAGCTGTGAGTGCCAAACTAGAAATCGTGACTTTCTTCAGCTTTTGTTTTTGATTATTTAATTAAACTCAACTTGGAAAATGAGATTTAATAATAATAAAAAAAACTCAGTATAACCGAGCGTCACAGTCTAGGAGAGGAGCAGCCCTGTTTTATTGAAAACTCGTTAAAATGTATGAATCCTGTGCCGGATACTGTGGATATATATAAACAAGTGAGATCTGCATTGAAAATACATTCACAAACCTTCATTTATGCTTTTTTTTTTTTTCCCAGGACTTCTTCTGACCGTACGAACTAATTCTTGGGCAGGAACAGCTGACCACGTTTGTAACTTAAGAACTTAACGATGGCTCCTGTGTGCAAATGTGACCGGACGAGAACCGGCACCAGACTCGACCGTCCGCGAGCCGCAGTTCTTCGTTTGTTTTTTGAAACCGCATACATTCACCTGCGGGACTCTTTGAGCGAGACTTCAGTCTCTCAGGGTGTTGATGTGGGCGCAGATCTTGAGGGCGGGGCCGAGCTTGATGTTCATGGTGGACATGAGGTGCTCCTCCTTCAGCAGCAGCAGCGCCTGGCCGTCGATCTCCTGCGACAGGAACTGGGAGGCGAGCTCCTCGCAGCCTGTGAGAAGGAAAAGAGGACGAAAAGAAGGAAAGAAACAAGAGGGAGAGGAAAAGAGGAAAAAAAGATAAAAGGTTTGATAGAAATGGAGGTAAGAAAAAAGAAGTGCGACAGAAAACAAGAAGGAAGCAAATATTTTAAGATTATTTCTGCAAAATTACTGGAAATGTGGAGTTTGGTTCATATATTGTTCAGTTTGTGTTGAGAAAATAGTATAAAAATTAGTTTTCACGGTTTGAAAGCATCAATATGCTTAAAAAAAACAAAAGTTCAAAATACAAACGTATATGACAAATAAAAAGCAGAAAATTTGCACATTTCAAAGGCTGAACTTGTGACGTTGGAAATTTTTGCATTCATTAAAAATAAAATAAAAATGCTTCATTGTCTAAAATGTAGGATTAATTATTTCAATTCTACAAAGGAAATAAATAACCAAAATCAATCTTGCAATCATGAATGCAGGTCATTATGAAAAAAGTCCCTTTGAACGTGAAGGCAGAACATTCAAGATAAATATGAAAACAGCTGGATTAAAAGAGTTGCCAAGTGGGCGGAGCTAATTTGGATGCGGTCCCATTAATTTATTCCCATAAACAAGCCTCCGTTTCTCACAGCTCAGATTTGTGTGAAACTCTTCGTGAACGGCGAAAGTCGCGTCTTCCCACCTTGTAACGAGGAGATAAACTGCGACACTTCCTCCACGCTCCAGTGGGCGGGGCTAGCGGGCGGGCAGCCCGGCGCGGCGCCCTCCGCCGGGAGCGGAGGAGGCGGCTGGTGGCAGGAGGCCGAGGAGGCCGGAGACAGGGACCTGGGGTCGTCCTCGTCCTCCTCCCCGCTGGACTCCTCGTCCGAGTGGCTGGACTCCGAGCGGAACTGCGGGGCGGAGGAGCAGAGGAGCCGCTGAGCAAGGCATTAAAAAAAACAACACAAAAAACCAGCAGAAGTCCGCGGTTGATCGTGAAATGCTCAAATGGACGCAAATAGACTTACGAGTTAAACAACATGGACGCTGGATGGGAAAATGAGTCAGTCAGAAACTAAAGAAGCTTGTTCTAAAACTTGTGTCCCCCCCCTCACCTTCACAGGTATGGGCCTCCCTGCGATCTTGGCGCTGGCGATCTCGGAGCTGGTCCTGCGGGGAACCCTCCTCCGGGCGATGCCTCCCTCCTCGTCCGAGTTGGAGAGCTGACCCGGGCCCTGGTCCCGGTCCCGGTCCCGGTCCGGAGCGTGGTCCTGACCCTGCCGCTGGCCGTGGCCCTGCCGCACGCAGAAGTGCTGCCTGAAGCTGACGTTGTACCTGGGGAACCAATACATACTGTATCGTAGACAAAGAGTGACATATACGGTACTGAAGCCAAGACGAGCAAACACACACAAGTCTTTTTGTCTCTTTGCACGCATGTCGCGGCGCAAAGGAACAAAAACAAAAGAAAAAATATGCAAAAAAGCAGAAGCAAGGAATGTAAAAACATAAATAAATAAAAAAATCACACGCTGACAACGTTCTGCTACAAACAATGCACACAGGGCATTGTTTACATCGTGAGAAAAAAACATGTGACGTCGTAAATACGTTTTTACGTGGCTGTCTGTGTCGAGGACGAAGTGCAGCTGTCACAGTTTTCCAACATTAATACAACACACAACACACACACACACGCACACACACACGCACGCACGCACACACACACACACACACACACACACACACACACACACACACACACACACACACACACACACACACGCACACACACACACACACACACACACACGCACACACACGCACACACTTCATGCTGTGTAATATACAGCTGCAGCCAGCCAACGAATCACTGAACCACATCTCAGGGCTTTTAACGGCATAAAGAGTTTATCTCCTAAATTTACACACACTAGTATATATTTCATGGTTGGTTTTGATTTTTTTTTTAAGCGTAAAAAACATAAACATTTCTTGTCAGGGAAAAACTCAAAACTGAAAAGATATGATTAAATAATTGAGACTTTGGTGTGTTTTTTGTAAATAAAAAGAGATAAAGTGGCTGCAGTGATTTGCTGGAGGGCGTGGCCTCCGCTGCATATCGTATATACGTGTCATGCATTTGAAGTACCTCTTGGCACAAGTCATGGAGCAGAACCTTTTGGTGCCTCTGAACTGGCTGGCCGGAGCAAAGTTCTTACAGTACTCACACTTCAGCACTGCGGGAGGAGAGTTCAGAGAAAGAAGACGTTTCTGTCACGAACAAGTATAAATAAACGTGTCACGTTACGACAGAAAACACGACCGGACGTCGGCGGCTGCAGCCGGAGGCGGGAAACTCGAGGTCGTAATTAAAACCTCCTGTGGCGCCTCCGGCTCAAACAAACAAACAAATGGTCACAACCGTAAAATCATCTACTCCTCCGCGGCCATGTTGTAGTAATTATATTTGGTTAACTGGCTAAGTACCGCCGACACAGTTCGGATATACACGACGCATGATGCACACGGGAGGCAGGAGGAAGCGACAATCTTCGTGAGGAAGTATCCCAAGTTTGATCGACGTCACGTGTTTTGGTGACCGCTGGTAACGTGAAGGTCTTTGGAGCTTCGCCGTCCAAAGACCGAAGAAGAAGAAGAAGAAGACGCGTCAGGTTCAGGAGACACCAGCCGGGTTTTCTTTGACGTCGGCGGCGGTTGTGTCACCGTGAAATTCTTCCCCACAGAGTCAGACAGTCGACACCGAGTTCTACCGGGAACCTTCTGGGGCGTCGGAGGGGAAAAACATTAGTTGCAAAACCACCTGAACTGTGGCGCCACGGCAACGAGGGTTCTCCAACACGACCGCTCACAGCAGAAGGAGAGGAATCCGTGGAAATCGCTGCATGGGCTCAGGAACACTCGGCTGTAAGGAGGCATGTTGAAGATTTTTTTCCACAAAAAATCTTGATGTTTCTCTGCTCCAGTTTCAGGTGCGCGGTGAAATCACAAATGTTCACGTTACCAGCGGTTACGTTAACGTTGATAAAGAGACGACACTTCGAATACTTCCTCGTGAAGGTCGTTGCTTCCTCCTGCTCACCGCGCGACGCCTCGTTCGTCCACAACAGGAACCCTCTCTGAACTTTTTTGATGGCAACTCGTACTTCAAACGTGTCTATAAAAGCAGCTCACGCTTTCTGAGCAGATCGTTACCTGTTGCCGTGGTAACAGTCTCCGATTGGTTCGTGTCCGGGCTGTCGTTGGTTAAATCCTCGCCGGCCGAGTCCTTCACTGGACCGCACACCTGTCGAGCGAAATCAGAGGAAGAAGTTCACATCACCGGCTTCTGTATGAAAATATATTTTTTTACACAACAAACGGGATGTACGCACGGGGAAAGGCTCCGCCCCTTCCTGGATGACGAAGCCCTCTATGAGGTGTGTGAGAACCTGCGGTTTAACCACAGCTTGAGGAGGCGGAGCTCTCTCGCCCTGAACGCAGGACCCGCGGGACACCGACAGCACCGGGGAAGGAGAGGAGGAGGACGAAGAGGAGGAGGAGGAGGAGGAGGCGGGAGGAAGAGGACCAGCGGAGCCTGCAGGCGAGATGAGGAGGTGTTTATCTCCTCTTCAACAGCAGCAGCATCATCATCATAACAATAATCTCAGACTCGATTCTGTGTCGTTACCTGCATCGACGGGATTGGCCGGGAGTACCGAGGCGTGGTCTCTGACTGGCAGGAGCCGCGGAGGGGAGGGGCCATCTTCGTCATTGGCTGAATTGGAGTCAGATTTTCTCTTTAAGGAGCCGGTCATCTGTTTCTAGAAAAAAAAAAAAAAAAAAAGATTCAACAGATGACCAGATGAAAAGACAACAAAGCAGCTGAAGGAAGAGTTTGTTATTTTTATTCAGGCATTGTTATGGTGAGTAGCAGCAATGTTAGCTCCGTTTCTACAGCTAAAAAAATCTGTACAGAAACACACGAAGAAACTCATTTATATAAGAACAAAGACAACGAAGGAGATGATCAGCTGACCTGCGGCGTTTGACCCCCCGCCGGGTCTCCGTTGGTGGTCACGCCGGCCGACGCTCCTCTCTGCTCCTGAGGGGGAGCCGAGACGGCGGAGGGCTGGGAGGAGGCGGGGCTCGGGCCCACGGGTCCGTTCTGACTCTGCGCCGAGCTCTGATTGGCCTGCGGGTGCACCTGGGACACCTGGGCCAGCGGCGGGGACTCGTGGGGCGACTGGAGCGTCTTCAGCCCCACCCCTCGGCCCACGACCCCGCCCTCCCTGGAGGCGATGGACGCCACCATGGTGAGCAGGCTGGACGAGCTGGTGAGGACGGCGGCTCCGTCCTGGCTGCAGCTGCCGCGGGCCAGCGCCAGCGCCTGGGCGTTCCCCAGCGAGCTCTGCCTGGCGCCGACTATCTGGACCGGGATGTGCGGGGGCTGGGCGGAGCTGCTGGGGGGAGGCGGGGCTGGCAGGATGGGAGGCGGGTTCCTCGAAGGCAGCTGGAGCGGCAGGCGGAGGCCCTGCAGGGTTTTGGGCTGGATGGGGACGGGTCCGTTCCCGTGGCCCGACTTCTCGCCGCAGAGCGAGTTCTTCTGCAGCGGCTGCACCACCAGTGTCTGAGCGTTGACCGCCGGTTTGATGGTCGCCGTGCCGACCGGGTAGCCGTGAGGCTGAGAGGCGGCACTGGACGTCAGGACCAAGGTGTGCGCCGTGGTGGGAGCCGTGGTCCCGGTGGTCAGGGTTCTGGTGCCGTGGAGCAGGAGCTGGGAGAGAGGGATGGAGGAGGTGACGGACGAGGAGGAGGACGAGGCACCGGAGGAGGAGGCTGGGTGGGCTTTGAGGTTGGTGGGCTGGGGGTAGGTGGGGATTTTGATGTGGGGGGGCTGGGGCTGAGTGTGGCTCGGTTTAGAGGGGGACTGAGAGTTTGATTGGTGGGAGGGCTGGACCAATGAGAAGGCAGCTGAAAACACAAACAAACAGAAAACACAGGTTAAGTTTTCGACTCACATTTAATGCAGCGTAACCAGAGTGTTCGGCCACCAGGGGGCAGCGTGGAGACGCCATGAACCCAACAGACATATTATCAGACAATGCGATGCTCCAGCTGGTATTATCGAGTTTCTAAAAACACAAAACTCAAGTCTATGTCATCACATTTACTGATGCTGAGATCTGAAAAAGTCATGACCCGTAGAATAAAAACATTTGCGGAGGGGGAACGTCAGCTTGTAACTCACTTTGAGTTCATCAGTATAATCAATCCTTTTTTGCTTGGCTATAAGATTGATGGATTTACAAAAGTAAACAAGAAAGAAATCCAAATTAAGCTTTTACATCTCATTTTCAGATTATTACAAAACCAACTTGGGCTTTTTAGTTACGGAGGAACAAACAGGTGAGCTTGCTGCGGTCCCAGGTTGCCTTCTTGTTTACCTGAGTCGTTCCTCTCCGGAGCTTCGGTCTTCACACCGACACCTTTGGGAGTGTTGACGCCTCTTAAGGCCAGATTCTGGACCTGGAGAAACAGACGCAGAGGAAAACAGTGACGCAAAGTTTTCGCCGTCGAGCAAAAGAAATCGGCGTACCGACAACAAGACGTTAAACTCGCCTGGTCGTTATCCGACTGGCCGCCGGACGAGGAGGCCGGATTCACTTCTTGATGCTGAGCCTGCGGCTGCTGGGTGACGGTCGCCACGGCAGCGGTCGCCGTGCTGCCGGGCATGAAGATGAGCTGTGAGGAGATGGGGGCCCTCAGGGAGCGGTTGACCTGCGGGACGAACGGGAGGAGAGAGAGACGTTTAAAAAGACACGCGGGAAAAAAACGGGGGAACTGGCGTCACGTAGGAGCCGGTGGAACTCACCCTCAGGTACATTTGACCCTGCCCGCCTGCCGTCCCGCTCAGCAGCACCGACTGGCTGATGGTGGACGTCGCCGAGGCGCCCATCGGACGGCTGCTGGCTGCGGACCCCGATCCAGATGTTACACTGGCCTGAGGAACAACAATGAAGAACATTAAAGGTCCCATATTCAATAAATTCAGATTTACATGTTCTTTTTCTTTATTATTATTATTATTGTTATTATTATTATTATTATTAAGCAGGGTAAGGTGCTAAAAAATACCGTGAAAGTGTTGAAAACAAATGCACAAAGCAACCGAGCCGTTTGAACTTCGGTAAGTTTGTGATGTCACAAACTCGGCAGCGGATCCATTCATTAAAAACAGTGTTGTTATTGACTTGCATGCAGATTCATGTTAAATTTCCCAGAGTCAGCTACAGCGGAGACCAGAGGGTGGAGCTAAAGCGCTCAAGGTTACGTAACTACAGTTCTCTGAGTGTTTTCAAAGAATGATTTAAAGGTCCCATGCTGAATAAATTTCAATTCTTTTTTTTCATTTTTTTTTATATAAAACTGGTTGGCACATTTGCATCAAAGTTGGCTTGAGTGTGCGTCACTCAGAAAGCAGTCGGCCAATCAAAAGAGCATCTGGAGCATCACTGAAATCAACGCCTCTTAAAGGCACAGGCGCAACAAAAGCCTGTTCTTTGCAGAGCTGCAGAAAGACGCTGAAGAGATGAGATATAAAACTACACCAGATGCTTTTTAGTACTTAATAGCTTCTTGTGGAGATCATGACAAAATGAAAATAAAACTCAGAAAACTGTAAAATATGGGACTGAAATGGGAGAAACTGTTATTGTGGTTTTACAAAAACAATAAAAAGTAGGTGTGGCTTGTAAATAACAGATCAGTTTGTTTTGGTGAGTCAGAACGTACGGCCGTGGTGCTGGTGGTCTGAGACGAGCTGCTGCTGGAGGGACTCGACTGACGACTGGCTGCCAGAGTGGCCTGTGAGGAGGAAGAAGAGGAAGAGGAGAAGAGGTTTTAGGTTTCAGTAAACTTCAGCGAGCTGTTTACAGACGCGGTCGTGTGGGCAAAGAAAAAACAAACAAACGTGGTTGTTGGAGCCACAATTTCTTTCCAAATTTCAGCCTCCAGCCTCCTCAGCTTTGGTCCTGCGGTTTTGTTCGTGGGAGTTTGTTTGTTTTATTCTGCTCTGGGATTTATTTATTTTTTTTTTTTTTTTGTGGGGGAGGGGGGCGCACACACACCTTTACCTGTTGCACGGCGGCCAGGTTTTGCAGCTGGGCGTTGCTGATCTGCTGCTGCAGCATCAGCTGCTGGAAGTACTGGGCAGCGTTGGGCTGCCTCTGGAGCGCCTGCAGGGCCTGGAGGGAGGGAGGGAGGGAAAGAGGGGAGGGAGGGGAAAGAGGGGAGGGACACAAATTAAGAGGAAAAATGGCAGAAAACGTGGAGGAGAGAGAGGAAGCATGAACGATCTCCCCGCCAGCTGCCTGACGTACGACTCCGGGACTCGTTCGGTAATAAATCGAGGGATGAAAAAGAAGCGAGGTCGGATTAGCGTCGGGGTGACACGGACAGATGGCGTCGCCGCGGTGACAAAAACCCAACGAGGCCTCCATCGACTCAATCTCGTCTCCTTTTTTCCCCCCCGTTTACAGTAGCTATTCATCCCTTTTCTGTCCGTCACCTTGTCTCGTAAATCACGATTTATATAGAGACGAATACGTCCTCACACAAACAGGCCGTGTTCAACACCTACCCGTCCCCCCCCTGATCTAATTGGAAACCTGACGATACTAAGCCCCACCCACCGATAGCTGTAACCTGACTGCACCACAGGCCTGTCAATCAAACAGACACGCCCCCAAAAACAGGTCTTCTTGAATCTTCTTTTCTAATGAATGAGGGATTATTTTCAGATGGACCTCCAGAAAACTAATAAGAAGGAGTGACTTTAGCTAACAACACCGAGATAACTGATGGACACATTTTATTCACTTTGGATTTGATGAGAGAAGTTGAATGGGAGTCTATGGAGCCGGAGGCTTTTTGGAGCCAACCTCTAGTGGCACTCGCTGGTATTGCAGCTGAAGACACTTCTGGATCAGAACCATTTTACAGACCTGAAGCTACGAACTCTTTTATAAACAGTCTGTAATAACAACCTGAACAAGACAAGTACACACACACACACACACACACACACACACACACACACACACACACACACACACACACACACACACACACACACACACACACATACCTGCACCGCCTGTCGTTCATACAGGGACATGGAGTTCATCGGAGAGGGGCGGGATGCCGCGCTCCCATTGGTCGAGGCCCCCTGCTGGTTCTGCTCTCCGTCCGTCTCCATGGCTGCGGAGGAGACAGATGAGACGTCCATCAGTCAAACACAGAGACAGACACAGACACACACACACACACCACTTTGTCTCTGCGGTGAGAAAACTCCTGTCAGAGCTCCTGACAAACATCGTTCCTCAGAGACGGCTGATATAACTGATGACACTCACGAAGGTTTTTAACCTCTTTGTTTTGACATCACAAAAAAAAATTCACTGGAAAATACTGAGATAAAGATCGACACCTTAAAATAACAAAGACACCCAGTGCACTTAAATAAATTAAAAGTTAAAAAAAAATAAAGCTGGAACAACTTACTAAATGAAAAAGGATGTGTTTTCGTGATCGTTTAATTTACATTGATGCATTTTATTTTCCAAATGAATTTATCTGATCCATAAAATGTTGCAAAAAATAAAGTTTAAAAAATATCCATCATCATTTTTGCCCAGCACCCGGTTGAAGTCTTCTGATCTCATGTTTTTTCATTCATCGATGGTGAATAACTCAAGAAAAAGCATCATGTACTCACATTTAAGAGGCTGCAGTACGTAGTTTCTGATTCATCAATCCACAAAATAAATGTGTTTGTGGATGAAAATCTCAAATTTCCACACGAATATATCAGTAAATGAATATTTTCAGGTGTTTACAGGGTCTTCATTTGTAAAAAGGAAAATTCATTTAAATCTTCTTCGTTGAATTAACTCCAATAAGAGTATAATTCATGATATTTATTCATGTTGGGATGCAATTATTTGAGTTTCTAATTCAATTTATTCTAATCCTGTCAGAGCCAACTATTTACCGACAACTTTCTTTAAATTAACATAAACAAACGAGAGGTTTGGTGTCTGTTCTGCAATTACAAAGCTTAAACTGATATATTATTAAAACATTTTCCTCTTTGCAACAGTCCATAATAATCACCAGGTTTCTGAACAAATTTATAATAAATAAATGCATTTTAATAATTTTTGTACTTTTTAATCAAATATTTCACATAAATCTAAAAATATCTTGGAGGATTTCTGCCTCACTGACATTTTACACCAGAAGCATCCTGCAGAAGCACTTCAGGTGTTCACAAGCTTTTTTTGGTTGTTTTATTCTGCAGGATCTTTAGCCTCCTCCTCCTCCTCCTCCTCCATCCCGTCCCGGCTCCACCAGCCTGCTGCTCCCTTCAACCTCCACCTCCAGCGGAGCTAACGGTAGCTTTAGCTGCCCTCCATGTTCAGACCAGCCAGCACCGGATCCACCGGAGGCTCTTCCTCCCAGCAGCCCGCTAGCACGCCGCCGCTGGCCGGTCTGTCTGTCTGTCTGTCTGGCTCGGTAATAACCGGGGAGGGGGGGCGGAGGGGGGAGGTGGGGGGGGGGGGGCTCTCGCCTTACCGTCCGTACCTTTCGGCTTCTCTCCGCCTCCTCCGTCCGACGACCCGGAGCGACTCAGCGGCCTCCCCGGCGGCTCATGAACGCGAAGCCCCGCTGCAGCCTTTTCTTCTTCTTCCTCAGCTTCTCCTCTTCGTCGGTGTTCCGGTGCTGCAGGACGCGGCGGCTCCGATTTTACTGTTGTGCATAAATTTGCAGCTGATGTGTTGTCGGAGGGCAACGCCTCCTTTTTTTTTTTTTTTTCTCGGCGGCTCTGCCTTTTCCGGCGCGACGGGATGACGGGGAACCTGGTGGGGGGGTCGGGTGGGGTCGGGGGGTGGGGGAGACCCGGGCCCCGGGCCCCGGGGGGGGGGGGGGGGGGGTCCGCGGTACTGGCAACGGGTCCAGAGTTCATCACATTCATGTTTCCTAAATTTATTTAGGGGCGTAGAAAACACAGCTGACACAAGAGGGGAAATCAAAACCTCAATAAAACGACCAAAGATGTGAAAAATCATCTAAATGATACTTAAAATGAACATTTACAATCTCAGTTCTGTGCAAAATTCAAATAAACCACTAAATGCTGGGAAATGGGAAATAACCCCAGATTATCAGAGATGGAAGCAGATTGATTTTACTTGAGGTGCTTTATTACAATTAAAAATCCTACATGGAAAATTATACTTAACTAAAAGTACAATAGTAGTCTACTGAAAGTGTCGATACATGCTGCACAACATCAGGAGAATACGTCCTCTTCTCACTCAGAAGGAGGTGCAGGTTCTGGTCCAGGTTCTGGTCCATGTTCTGGTCCAGGTTCTGGTCCAGGTTCTGGTCATCTCACATCTAGACTACTGTAACTCCCTCCTGGCAGGTCTACCTGTTAGTACCATCCGACCTCTGCAGCTCATCCAGAATGCAGCAGCTCCACTGGTCTTTAACCTCCTAAATACATTCACACTACTCCGCTCCTCCTCCTCCTCCTCCTCCTCCTCGATTCTTGTTGTTCTGGGTTTTGTACCCTCATGGTTGATATGCACTTATTGTAAGTCGCTTTGGATAAAAGCGTCAGCTAAATGAAATGTAATGTAAAGTAAAAGTCCTGGTTTGGTCCCTCTGACGTGTTATATGATTATATATGACATTATTAGACAATACACATTTTATTTTCTTCTTTTTTTCAGTTTGTAAAGTAACTCATCAAAACCTGTCAAATAAATGTGGAATGAAAATGTGTTTTTCCTGTGAAATGTGATGAAATAAAAGTACCTCAAAGTTATACTAATTATATGACAAGAAGTATTCAGAGCCTTTAATTAAGGTACTTCATTTCAAGTGAAAATCCTAAATGACAAAATTCTACTTATGTGAGTGTTGGCAGCAAAATGTAGTTAAATTAAAGAACATCCCGACACGCGAGGAGAACAAAACATATCAGACTTATATATATTTACATATATATAAAAACATCTAGTTAAATTATCCAAATGGAAAATAAGAAGCAAAATTTTAGTCATAAAAATCAGACGATAAATAAAAGTTAAGAATAAGTTAAGACTTAATTAACTATCTTATGGTCAGTTTGACTGGGAGACTTTTGAAGTCCAATAGTTTTGTAAATTTGTCGGATTTGCAGGAGATTGATTTTTAAAAAAGATGATCCAGATCGGTGAAACAGGCGCTGAGACCTCACAGGCTGGATCCTACATTTCCCACAATGCTTTGCGATCATCTTTTGTTAAAACGCCCATTTTTTGGTAACACAAGCTTTCTGTAAAAAAAAAAAATGCATCAGTTTATTATTCTCCGATGAGTTCCCCATTAAAAATATTGAATTCTAATTAGGATATTATGTGGTCAAATGCTGCATTACAGCTCAGAGGAAATCATAAATCCTAAATTCACATAAACGTGTGAAAAAAAAAAAGACTGCCTTCACAACAGTGTGTAGTTACATGATTAATATTTTTATTTAAGAACATTATATCTGGTATGTACAGTACAAACAAAAACAGCTGGGGTGCATCACCGGTGTGGCACAGAAAAAAGTTCAAACCATCAGATGCTGCACACTGAAAATAAAAACAACAAAACACATCCCGTAAATATCTCCAGAAATCATGAAGCGTACAGACGACGGCTGCTTGAGAGTCTGAAATCACCGCGGTCACTTTAAATTTAAAGCACTAAGTGGACCTCAAACTTCTGCTGTGATGTGAACTAAACAACACACACAGGAAGTAACAGTCTTGAATGTGTGTGTGTGTGTGTGTGTGTGTGTGTGTGTGTGTGTGTGTGTGTGTGTGTGTGTGTGTGTGTGTGTGTGTGTGTGTGTGTGTGTGTGTGTGTGTGTGTGTGTGTGTGAGGAACAGAGAGGCACGAGCAGCTCACTTACAGTACGTGATACTCAGACACACAAACACAACGCACAAACAAACAACAAATGACAACAACAACAAAGAACACAGCAGCCTCAGCGGGACAGTTTCAGTGAACAGCTGGGACCTTTCTGTTTTGAAAAGGCAGCACCTGAATCCAAATTTCTCCGAGGAGTCACCTGTTGCCGGGTAGAATTTTAGTTTTTGAATTTATTTACTTTTACTCCTTCGGCTGTTGCCGGGTAACGTGACTCGGTAGTAACCCACTATTTTGTCAGCCGTTGCCCATGGCTGCGTAATTGAAATCAAGGATTTAATTTTTTTTTCTTTTTTAATTCTACAAAAGAAAAACAATATGGCTGCCCCCCCCCCCTAAAAAAAACCAAAAAAACCCAGATAAAACGACACGAGGAGACGAAAATAAAATAGAGACTTCGTTCACAAACAAATAAAAACAACGGGAGAGATGGTGACAATGTGTACCCCAAAAAAACAAAATACGTGTGACCGTGCAAGTCAACATAGAAATCTTGTTTTTGTTAAAAATACATATTTACAGATTAATACATATGCTCTCACATCTCTGGACAGGAAGTGGAGGATGTGCATAAAGTAGCTGGCTATGGTTCGGAGGGGAGCAGTGTGCACCTGTGTGTTCGTTTCAAAAACCTCTCAGCAAACTTTCTGGATCTCCGTTAGTTGGTTTTAGACATTTTCACCAAACGAGTTCTTTTAATAATCTCTGTCAAACGTCGAGGCTCCTGGCGAGTGGAGAGGTTTTATTTTGAAATCCCTGATTCTGTTCTCAAACGGGCAGTTTCACCATCCTCGACAAAGTGTTAGCTTTTTAAAAAAAAAATTATTATTATTTTTTACACGAAATCAAATCTTTTTCCTCATTAAAAAAAAACAAAAAAACATTTAACTTGTGAGTTGAATTTCGTCACTTTGACCTTCGAGACTTTAAATTTCACTTTAGATCTCAGATAAAAAGGGAAGCCGAGGACTTTTTTTGGGATGTTTTGACTCCGGTTTGGTGAAGTTTGGTGAAGTTTGGTGAAGTTTGGTGAAGTTTGATGAAGTTTGGTGAAGTTTGGTGAAGTTTGATGAAGTTTGGTGAAGTTTGGTGAAGTTTGGTGAAGTTTGGTGAAGTTTGATGAAGTTTGGTGAAGTTTGGTGAAGTTTGATGAAGTTTGGTGAAGTTTGGTGAAGTTTGATGAAGTTTGATGAAGTTTGGTGAAGTTTGGTGAAGTTTGATGAAGTTTGGTGAAGTTTGATGAAGTTTGGTGACGTTTGGTGAAGTTTGATGAAGTTTGGTGAAGTTTGATGAAGTTTGATGAAGTTTGGTGAAGTTTGATGAAGTTTGGTGAAGTTTGATGAAGTTTGGTGAAGTTTGATGAAGTTTGGTGAAGTTTGATGAAGTTTGGTGAAGTTTGGTGAAGTTTGGTGAAGGACAGAATTAAAACACGACACTCAACACGACCGGAGAGGAGTGCCCCCCCCACCCACCCTCCTCCCCCATTCAGTGCAAACACAATACGCCACTATCGTCCACAAATACAGTAAAATACGCAACAAAGTCGTGACTCCACAATCACTGTTAGAAATATTCATCTCAACGAGCCTGTTCACGTCGACTTTTCCATATAAAAAGACTTGTCGAGATACTTTTTTTTTTTTTTTTTTTTTTTTTTTTTTACAGTGTAGCCCAAAAAAATAAATAATACAGTAAATACATAAATAAATACGTTCTCGATTTGCAGCGTGGTTTAAGGAACTACAGCGGCCGCGACGGGATACGGAAAATATACTTTGTGTCATACCACATATACGCCACAGACACTACAACACTCGCAAGCGAATCATCTCGGGCAAAGCTACGAATAAACCCGGAAACACAACCGGACGAGGCTACGACGGACGATTTTTAAATTTCATTATTTTCTAAATAAATATTTCCACGGTATTGGAATCAAACAGTTCGGTAAAAGCTGCCGTCATTTCAGATTAATTTTTTTTTTTTAGGAACCACTGGTTTATAGCTGCCTGTTTATGAGGCTTGTTAGAGCCAGGGGAATCCAACCTTTTTTTTTTTTTTTTTTACTTTTTCAATTGGGGGGGGGGGGGGGCAGATACTTGCTTTATAGCTCCGCCCAGCTATCGGCAAAAATTATTGTACTTATGTTATTTGCCTAATTTATGGCGCAGCCAGCTCAGTGTGAGAATCTCTGCTGTGTTTATGTCCTCTGACCTCTGTGTGTCTCTCTTAAACGATAACGTTAACGCTACAGGTTGGAGACCCCTGCTGGTTCGGTTTTGGGGCTTTAAGAGCCATTCGAAAGATCTTTAAAGCATCTATGGACATTCTTCACGTTGGATCACAAATAACACGTCATGTCTAAAACACATATGTCCACTCATGAGAAAAAACGATGTTCAGTTTGACCTGAAGGCAGATTGACGTAGGTTTAGCCCTACAGTGTAGCACTGTGCTACAGCAGAGAGCGGTGGGTGGAGCTGAAGAGCTCGAGGTTACGTAACTACTGTTCTCTGAGTGTTTTCAAAGGAAGACAACAGAAAGAAGGCTTTAAAGGTCCCAAACTGAATAAATGTAATTTCCTTTTTTGATTATAAAGCAGGTGTACGTGCTTCATATATAAATACTGTGACAGTGTCTGGGAAATGCAACAGTGCCGTTTGGACTTCTGTAAGTTTGTGATGTCACAAACTCAGACACATGTCCACCCTCAGCACGGCATACTGTCCAATTTTTTTTTTTGGGATCTCAAAGAAAACAGAGCAGTCAGTCCGTCGCAGAGCTAACAAGCTACAACACAGAAGAAAACATGTGATTGGCCAGGGCGTGTTTTACTTTGAAAAACAGTCAGCCAATCAGAAGAGAGAATCGCCTTAAAGACACAGACACGAAACAGCCCGAGAGCTGCAGAGAGAAGCTTTAAAACAGGAGGTGTAAAACTATATTGAAATGTTTTTTGGTGCTTAAAACCATAAAAATGTCTTCTTATGCAAGATTAAAAATAAAAACATGAGAAAAGTGTAAAATATGGGACCTTTAAAGAGATCTGCCACCTCTGGAGCCCAAAGTTTGCCGACACTCGGTCAGTGTACACTGACAGTGTACAGTGTACAGTGTACACTCGGTCAGTGTACACTCTTTGTCAAGAGACAAAGAAAAACCAACCAATAACAAATAGACAGAAGAGCTTTTAAACTTTGCCCACAAATCAACCAACCAATCAGAGCATTGAGAGCCGCTGCCTCCAGATACCGAACCACCGGAGACGGTCGCGTCTTCATTTACCCGCCGTTTGTACAGTATTAGCACTTTCCCCCTTTAGTTGCCTCTGCCCATGATCAGCTCCTGCAGTGTTTAGGCTGTACGTTTCTACATTGATTGCACATTTTTATTACGTCTCTTATCTACTCTAAAATCAGCTTTGCCAGATATATCGCTCAGGTAAATACACTGTAGGTGATGAGCAGTCTGCTCGCGGTTGTTTAAGCGCTGTTTGTGGCTCTAATGCTGACTGCTAATTGTATGTTTACCAAAGTGCATATTTAATAAAAGAGTTCATCTTTAACTCTGAGCTGCACCGTCTTACCCATCGGGAAAGCACTACAATTCTAAAGTGGCTTTTATAACGATATACTTTGTACAAAAAATGTATTTCTATGGTAATAAATACTATAATGATAATGATTTTCCCTTTAGCAAAAAAATATACATTGCACGTTATCCTACTTTAATGTACATGTGGAAAACAGGCCGGTTGTTACTCCACAAAATATCCTCCAGGAAAGCAACAAATCCACAAGAAACCCACATTTAATTATCAATATATCGTCATACAAACTAAATTATCTGGTGAACGTGAAACTTTGTTTGTTTGTGAATAAATTCGCGATGAGCAGGTATCACCAGGGGTGGCGCCAAACTCCAAATACGTAAAGATAAACTCGTGGATTACATCTTTAACTACAGTAACTGTCTTTTTTATATTAAAATAAATTCTGCTGTTAACTCCACACCTTAAATTGAACAACCAGAAGCACTTTGGCATCGCTAAAAAGCTCCCCGGTCCGTCCAGCAAAGCGTGAAATAGACACGCATGCACGCTACAGCAAAACGTGAGATAGACACGCTTTGGGCTGTATAGGATTACAGTTACACGCCCAAAGCATCGATATCTCACGTTTTTGGTCTGTAGTCGATGGGCGTGTCTATTTCACCCCTTTTTTGCCGTCATTTAGGATTTGGTCTGTCAGCTCGTAACGAACAGCTGAAGGAAGAAGCTTAAAAAGCAAAAATATTAACATCAGACGTGTGATTTTGAATAAAATATAATCTACAGCTACGCTCATATTGCACTACGATATCCACTACGGACTCTAATATCAGGAATGTGTGAATTCAAAGAAAACAATCACACACGCTGCTTCCCGACCAGCTCACCTGGACCCTCACACACACACACACACACACACACACACACACACACACACACACACACACACACACACACACACACACACACACACACACACACACACACACACACACACACACACTCACAGCCGTGCTGAAAACGACTCGCTCTTCTAACGAGTAGCAGCTGAATTCCTACGGAGGGAAGAAGGAGCTGCAGGAAATGTCGCAGAAAAAGAAGAAATCCATGAAAGCAGGTCAAAGGTCAAACCCTAGAAGTCGATGACACGTTTGTCGGTCTGCTATTAAATAAAATCGTTTTGTTTTTTGAGATTTTCCTTCATTTATAACCTTTAAAACAACACCTACACCTCTATTTATTTCCCGTGCCGCCCTGTTTATCTTTGAGGGGCGTGGTCTCCACCAGCGGGACCTTCTCCTTCACGGGCGAGGCCGGGATCTTCACGGCGGTGCTGGCGCTGGCCAGAGGGTTCTCGCCGGACAGCGAGGGGGAGGAGGCGGGAGGCAGGGTGCTGCTGAAGCAGCGGGCGATCTCGTCGAAGGTCTTGCCCCTCGTCTCCGGGACTTTGATGTAGGTGAAGAAGAAGAAGAGGACGAGGAAGGAGCTGAAGATGAGGAAGACCCAAGGGCCGCACCATTCCTGAGGACAGGAGATTAGACGATGAAAACGAACGAAATAAAAGCGGTAAAAGTCCACAAAAACAAAACGTCCCCGCCGTCCCCGCCCCCTTACCACTAGTTTGGGGAAGCTCATTCCAACCAGGAAGTTGGCCGTCCAATTGCAGCAGCCGGCCACGGCCATGGCCGCCGGGCGGGGCCCCTGGGAGAAGAGCTCGGCCACGATGAACCACGGGATCGGACCGGGGCCCATCTCGAACATCGCCACGAAGAGCATGACGGCAAAGATGGCCATGTAGCTCATGGCGGGGATGTGCTTCTGCTCAGGAACGGAGGACACGTATTCAGTGATTGACGGAAAAAAGATTTAAATTTATTGATTATCTGATAATTAATACGAAAATCTGTGAGTATTTTTCTTTCTCCAACCAGATGAACTACAAACCAGGTGAACTCACCAGCAGCAGGCAGATGGTCATCAACAGAGCGCTGACCGCCATCCCGCTGAGCCCCAGCAGGTGGAGAGTCCTTCGTCCCGCCTTCTCCACCAGGAAGAGCTGGTGGAGACAGAGACGGGAGGGGGTGAGGGGGTGAGGGGGGTGAAACACAAACACAAACACAAACACAAACACAAACACAAACACAAACACAAACACAAACACTCACAGAAACGACGGTGAAGATGGTGTTGACGATTCCGGCACCGATGGTGGCGAAGATGGGCTTCTTCACGCCTGCCGAGGCGAAGATCCCGGTAGAGTAGTAGAAGACCTGAGGAGGAGTAGGAGGAGGAGGAGGAGGAGGAGGAAGGAGGGTGTCTAATGTTATGTTTTATAATAATCAAGTCAGTTTATTTATGAAGAACAGAAGTCGACCAAAATGATGCATGAAACACGAAATATGAACACAAATCAAACAGACCTGAAACAAATGAAACGAAACTAAAGAAGTTAAGAACAATTTTAAAACAAAGCAACACACACGAATAACAATATATTAATACGTACACAATTAAAAGTTTAAATTAAAATTTAAATCAAACATGAATAAATAAACAAACATTTAAATTTTAATTTGAAATTAAAACAAGAAATTTGAATAAAAGTAAAATAACATTTAATTTGAAAATTTTAATTGATTTTATCTATCAATAATTAAAATGAAAACAAAAATTGAAATAAACTCAAAATTAAAATTAAAATGAGGCCTAATCTGGAGATGTGAGTGAAATTAATAAATTCAGAAATGAACTAAAATTAAAATAATTAAAAAAAATCCAAATCACGTTTATTTTGATTAATTTAATGAATTAATAAATATAATTGTAATAAAAAATTTGAATTAAAAATAAACAAAAAAATGATGATTTTAAAATGATGATCTAATCTGGAGAAATCGGTGAGAATAAATGTTTTCAATAGAGATTTGAAGACTGATGATTTTGTTTGACGTGTGGACACTAAGTTGATTGTATAACGTGTTTTTTTAATGCAGGCCACAGGGTGAGGGTCTGTCGTCAAGGCAACCACTCACGGGTTCCATAGTAACAACTAATGATAAACGTGTGTGTGTGTGTGTGTGTGTGTGTGTGTGTGTGTGTGTGTGTGTGTGTGTGTGTGTGTGTGTGTGTGTGTGTGTGTGTGTGTGCTGCTGACTCACAGCGTTGATGCCCGACAGCTGCTGTGAGAGCTGCAGCATGACGGCGATGAGCAGCGGCTGGCGGTACACCGGCGAGCGGAAGAGCTCGGCGATGGTCACCTTCTTCTCCATGGCCATCTTGGCGCTCTCCTCCTTCATCTCCTGCATGTCTTTGATCACGTCCTCGGTGCCGCGCAGACGCACCAGCGCTGTGGACGGATCGAGAGGACAGAGTTATCTTCGGCGAGAAAAAAAAAAAAAAAAAGTGAACAAAAAAAGTGACGAGGACGGCGGTTTTTTTTTTCCTCGTCCGTCGCCGCACCGGTTCAGAGAACCTGCTGTTTGTGTTTTGTTTGCGTTTTGTTTGTGCTGCAAAAAGAGAAAGTGGGTCAGAGCCTCGGAGTCGACACCGAACAGACGCCAAAACCTTCTGTCGCCTCGAGGACTTTCGTCTCACCTCCGAGTGTCTGTCACTGTACGGGGGAGAAAAAAAATCACTGCTCTTCCAATTAGAGAGCACGATCTTTTTTTGGTTTCACATTTTTACTTTACGAGTTCGCTGGAGGACAATATTTACTTCACATTTCATACGTTAACGTTACACTTTTAGTTTTTCTTATTTATGGTCAAAGGACCTCATTTTTATGACATTTTAAGTCATTTTTTAGTAAAACAATAATTATGTTTATTATAATGAAGATACAAATTCACAGTTTAGCTGTAAAAAAGAGTGCTGCTGAGGCAGAATGGAAAATTCATCACAAATGTAGTTTTTTGTCAGCCAACTTCGTTCCAGCTCATCGACACGCGTTTTACACTTCTTAAAGTCGTTCATGAAGTCGATACGTTCATTGAATAACGAACGATTGAATCCGCTTAAACCGGAGCAACTTTTTCAGAGAGAAAATTGCAAATATTTGATTGTGAAAAAGGAGATCCCGGTATGTGCGTGGTGTCGGTGTGCACCTTGGCGAGCCTGCTCCTCCTGCTTCAGGTTGATGAGCAGGAATCGGGGGCTCTCGGGGCAGAAGGGCAGCAGGATGCACTGCAGCACGGCGGGCACCACGGTGAGGGCGAGCAGCAGGGGCCACATCTTCTGGGAGCCCAGCAGGGCCTCCAGACCGAAGATCTACAACAGAGAAGAAAAAACCACACACACACACACACACACACACACACACACGACCGTTAGAGTCGAGTCCTCGGCGGCAGATCGACGGTGAAGTTCGTGTCGCCGCCGACCTGAGCGATCAGGATGCCCACGACCACGCCGAGCTGGTGCAGCGTGCCGAAGGCGCCCCGGAGCGGCGTCGGCGACACCTCGCCCACGTACATGGGCGTCAGGCCGGTGAAGAGGCCGCAGAACAGGCCGATGACCAGGCGGCCGGCGATCACCATCTCGTAGGAGGAGCAAATGGTGGAGAAGCCCATGAGGAGGCCGCCGATCAACGCCAGACAGTTGACCAGGACCATGGAGCGCCGCCTGGGGAGGAAGGAGGAGGGAGACTCGTTCAGTCCTTCCACAGCTACTGGTTCGTTCCAGATGTTGACAGATGTTTGTGCCGCCTTCACGGTTTAGAGTCATACTTCTACTCCAGACTCGAGTGGACTCAACATGGAGCCGGAGGCGGCAGGTGATTAGCCTAGCTTAGCATAAGGAGAGCAAACATGAGCCTAGCTTTCAAAAATGTGTCTTCAAACTAGATTAAAACTGAATATATTTTGTTGTTTTTTAGTCTGACGCAAACAAAAATGTGGAAAAAAAAACTTTTGGAAAGAAGCAGAGTAGCTTCTTTTTTTATTAATTTTTTTTTTTTACTTTATTTAAAGACTTTTTATGTTTTTATTTTTAATGTGAAAAAGAGACATTTTTACCTGATATTCACACATGCTAAGGCATTGCATGTAATTAAACTTATTATTATTATTATACATATAAATATACAGTGGGTACGGAAAGTATTCAGACCCCTTTAAATTTTTCACTCTTTGTTTCATTGCAGCCATTTGCTAAAATCAAAAAAGTTCATTTTATTTCTCATTAATGTACACTCAGCACCCCATCTTGACAGAAAAAAACAGAAATGTAGAAATTTGTGCAAATTTATTAAAAAAGAAAAACTGAAATATCACATGGTCATAAGTATTCAGACCCTTTGCTGTGACACTCATATTTAACTCACATGCTGTCCATTTCTTCTGATCCTCCTTGAGATGGTTCTACTCCTTCATTGGAGTCCAGCTGTGTTTAATTAAACTGATTGGACTTGATTAGGAAAGGCACACACCTGTCTATATAAGACCTTACAGCTCACAGTGCATGTCAGAGCAAATGAGAATCATGAGGTCGAAGGAACTGTCCAAGGAGCTCAGAGACAGAGTTGTGGCAAGGCACAGATCTGGCCAAGGTTACAAAATAATTTCTGCAGCACTCAAGGTTCCTAAGAGCACAGTGTCCTCCATAATCCTTAAATGGAAGAAGTTTGGGACGACCAGAACTCTTCCTAGACCTGGCCGTCCAGCCAAACTGAGCCATCGTGAGAGAAGAGCCTTGGTGAGAGAGGTAAAGAAGAACCCAAAGATCACTGTGGCTGAGCTCCAGAGATGCAGTAGGCAGATGGGAGAAAGTTCCACAAAGTCAACTATCACTGCAGCCCTCCACCAGTCGGGGCTTTATGGCAGAGTGGCCCGACGGAAGCCTCTCCTCAGTGCAAGACGTATGAAAGCCCGCATAGAGTTTGACAAAAAACACATGAAGGACTCCCAGACTATGAGAAATAAGATTCTCTGGTCTGATGAGACCAAGATTGAACTTGTTGGTGTTAATTCTAAGCGGTATGTGTGGAGAAAACCAGGCACTGCTCATCACCTGCCCAATACAATCCCAACAGTGAAACATGGTGGTGGCAGCATCATGCTATGGGGGTGTTTTTCAGCTGCAGGGACAGGACGACTGGTTGCAATTGAAGGAAAGATGAATGCGGCCGAGTACAGAGATATCCTGGAAGAAAACCTCTTCCAGAGTGCTCTGGACCTCAGACTGGGCCGAAGGTTCACCTTCCAACAAGACAATGACCCTAAGCACACAGCTAAAATAACAAAGGAGTGGCTTCGGAACAACTCTGTGACCATTCTTGACTGGCCCAGCCAGAGCCCTGACCTAAACCCAATGGAGCATCTCTGGAGAGACCTGAAAATGGCTGTCCACCAACGTTCACCATCCAACCTGACGGACCTGGAGAGGATCTGCAAGGAAGAATGGCAGAGGATCCCCAAATCCAGGTGTGAAAAGCTTGTTGCATCATTCCCAAGAAGACTCATGGCTGTACGAGCTCAAAAGGGTGCTTCTACTCAATACTGAGCAAAGGGTCTGAATACTTATGACCATGTGATATTTCAGGTTTTCTTTTTTAATAAATTTGCACAAATTTCTACATTTCTGTTTTTTTCTGTCAACATGGGGTGCTGAGTGTACATTAATGAGAAATACAATGAACTTTTTTGATTTTAGCAAATGGCTGCAATGAAACAAAGAGTGAAACATTTAAAGGGGTCTGAATACTTTCCGTACCCACTGTATATATATATAAATATAAACTATTTATATATATAAATAAAAGCCAGATGTATTTCTGCTGTGCTCTAAATGTCTCTAATTGTGTTTTGGAAAATAGATTTAAGCACTTAAAAAGATCTGACCACAGAAGGGAAATAGAGTGTGTTTTGATGTCGAAAGGAGAAAACAAAGGACGGACTCGCTTCATGAAATCCATTAACGGTAACGACTGGAGGCGGTTTGGGGAATAAACACAACAAAAACAACAAAAACAACAACATACCCTGCGATGGAAAAACTAAAAAAAAAAACCCACAGAATTAATATTATCAAAACAAAAAGACGATCCGTACCTCCCGAATCTGTTCGCCATGACGCCCACGCTGAAGGAGCCCACCATGCCGCCCACGCTGAAGATCGCCACGGCGACGCTCCACACGACGGTGCAGACGCCCGGGCTGATTGGCTCGCCGTAGCGCTCCATCCAGGTGTCGTTGAAGAAAGATCGCAGTTTCTGAGGAGAGATGAAATAAATCCCGGGATAATTTACCGAACCGTCGAGGGCGCTTTAAGGGAATTTGTTTTTTTTTGTTGTGATTAGCTTAGCTTAGCATAAAGACTGAAAGCGAGGGGAAACAGCTAGCATCGCTTTTGGCCTTAGTATAAACTTCACTTCTGCACTCACAAACGTACTCTTTTTCTTAATTAAACATGTGACATACAGCTTTAATTAGTGAGCTTTAAAAAAAAGAAAAGTTTTTATGCTAAGCTAGGCTAATCCACATTTAGCAGATTTAGTGGTCGTCATCAGTCCCTCCAGGAGTTTGAGGATTTAATTTTTTTTTTGTGATTGTTGGGATCAAAAATGCTTCATTACGATGCAATTTTACTGAGTTTTAAATTAGTTTTTTGCGGTAAAAATTGCAAGAGTTTTTTTTTCAAACGATAGCGTAATAAAGAAAAAGAGTCGTACGTAATAAACAAGCTGCAAATCACAGAAATACTTAAGGTCTTATCTTAAATTTTGCAAACTTAAAAAAACCAAACAGCTGGAGGTACAAAACTGATCCAACAAATTGACCACATCTCCCATGATCCCCGTTACTTCCTTTTTTAAAAGAGAATTCTGTTCAATGTGCGTGTAGTTCGTTTTGATTGAGAAACGAAAGGTTTCATTGACTTTTGTTGACAAAGAGACTTTTATTTTGAAAGGCTTCTTTTTGAGCCCCCGAAAAAACGGGTCAGCAGAGCTTCTGTTGAGTCGAGTGAAATATTGCTGACGTTTAAATCCACCTGTGTCGTATCTGCCTGAATGTAAAAACGGTCTTCATAGAAATCACCAAATTAAAATCAGATGTGACGTTCAGATGTTTGGTTGATTTTCACCGACCTGCTCCGGAGCGTTGATGACGCCCGTGTTGTAACCAAACTGGAGAGACCCGATGACGGCGGTGCACAAGGAGAACAGGAGGTAACCTGTCACCTGCTTTTCCTGGAGGAGGAGGAGGAGGAAGAGGAGGACGAAGAGGAGGAGGAAGAGAGAGGAAATCAGAGCTCATAATGGGATTTAAAATGACTGCAGCAGACAGACAGATGCAATAAAACTATGACGCAATGACACACACACACACACACACACACACACACACACACACACACAATAAAATCACCACGTTCATACTTCACAGCTCTCACTGCTATTTTTCTTCTTCTTTTTTTTTTTTTACCATTTTCCACAAACTAAAAGTCATAAATATTATTTAGTAAATATATATTTCTGGTCTCGACTGTTTTCATGTCTTAGTTTGTCCTCCCTGAGGACAATCAGCTAACTGCAGATGTAATTGAATCCCGCAGCAGAGCCGGGGCCCCGTAACCACGGCGATTCGGCTCCTTAATAACATCAGGGTGAAATAAAAGGAGCCGTCCGGCTTCCCGTGGAGCTTCATGGGAAATCTGGAGGAGCTCGATGAACTTTTAACATTTTCCAAAATGTGTTTATCCGTGACCGGAGCCGCTGCTTGCTTTTATATTTCTTTGTTTGTATTTCTAATTAGAAATAAAAGCCCCATTCTGTTTCCTTTCAGTTGTTTCCGTTCACTTCATTTCTCTTTGCTGATGATAAAACTGAAAAATGCCGACGTTGGCGGGCCTGAAATAAACAAGACGGGATATCGACGAGTCGGCAGTCGTACTTCCTTCAGAGCTGCGCCCTATAAATCCATTTTAAAAGTGGACTGGAGGGCTGCAGAGACGACTTAACTCTTAATACTGATAAATATATTAGTACACTGAATAAACTAATGCTCCCTTTGATGGTTTCAGTTTCAGTTGTGATGCCGTCAGAACAAGTCAGAGCAGATATTTAGGAAACACAATCCAGACGGGCATCTTTTTGGAGGCCTTCGAAAGATTTCCAAACGGGCCGTATGGAGCCCGCGGGCCTCAGTTTGAACAGCTGGCGGATTGAGCTGAAGATTAGTGTTGTCATGGCTTCAATCAGAAAAATAAACTACATTAAACAGCTGTTTTACTGATGTTTTAACTGAATAACCGAACCGGGCCGGAAAATTCGGCCTCCGCGTCTTTGTTTCTGCTGAGTCGGCGTCCGACAGAGAGACCCGGTGCTGACGGAGCAGAAGCGCCGGTCACACGAGTACATCGGACACAGTATTGAGACGCGGCCGGGCCTCAGGTGATCCTCCGACCTTGGACGCGCGACAATATCAGTGCGAGGTCAGGTGATATTAGCAAACGCCGCACCTACCCAGGATGCACTTCTGTGGGAGGTGTGTGAGCGGGAACCAATCGGAGGAGAGGAGAAACAGTAAGTGGACCTTGGATGAAGGCAGAATCGTCTTTATTTTATTTCATGTTGTTTCATTTGACCTGACTAATACAGCTTTTGTCACCACAAAAAAGGAAATAAAAGAAACATATCAGTTCATTAAAAGTGTTTTCAGCTGCAGGTTTTGTTGTAATTTCTTTTATTTTCTGTTCAAAATATTTGATAAAATCTCCATAAATTCGAATAATGAACCTGAACTTTTTTTTTCTTTTGAAACATGAATGTTTTTAACGTGATCTTTTGTCATTTTATGTCCTCGCTGTGTTGTTTGTTTTTTGTAAAGTGTTTTTGAGACCATGTTGTGATTTTATCATTTACAAAAGTCTGTCTGTGCAGTAAAGTTATTTTTTTTTTTACATTATAAAACTTAAACACTTTAAAAAGTGAAAAAACCAAAACAATGCTGCATGCTCACGTTGAATTTAACGGTCTTCTGAGCTCCATCTCTAAAATTAAGTGGACTGCGCCTTTAATTTGAAGGATGGGTTTCAGGAAGAGTTCCTTCAAAATAAAATCCTCGGAATTTTACGCGGGTTCATTTTCTTAAGTATGAAAAGTTTCAGCTGCAATAAAAATGACGACATGGAAACACAAACACACTGAGCCTTCGTCACCTGTCTGTCATCGTCATCGTCATCGCTTTAAAAATTAATTAAACGAGACGTGGAGAGAGAAAAAAAAAAGCTTCAAGCGTGGTAGGAAGAGCAAAATGAAACTCTCCCCAATCACACACACACACACACACACACACACACACACACACACACACACACACACACACACACACACACACACACACACACACACACTCTCTCTCTCTCTCTCTCTCTCTCTCTCTCTCTCTCTCTCCTTCACCGACTGCATTCGTCTCTCTGTTGTTTTTTTGTTTTTTTGGTCAAGTCACAGTGACTCAGTAGAAATTTTCGGGTCACATGACTCCACCCAAACTGTCGATGAGGGATCAATAACAAGGTCAGATCTCGGATCAGCTGATCTCCGGCTACAGATTCGATGTTTACGATCCTCGAATCTGTGAAGTGCAAACGACAAATCTCGTTCTTCTAAAAAAAAAAAAAAAAACGGAAATCCTTCTTAATATCACATTTCTGAAGTCAGAACACTTTCGGATCATCGAGCTGGATTTCATTTCTCATTGCTGCAAATATTTCTAACAGATTTAAAGAAGCGACGGGAAAACACGATTAAAACCTGAAGAACACAACGTCATTTTCAGTGTTTTAACTCTTTGACTAAGCGTTTCGCACACTTTTACGATGGCGTAGCAGCCTGTTGCTGCATGCAGATGATGTTACTACGGCAACAGGTGTCGAAACGACAACATGTGAACACGCTGTCCGCACAAATCCACCCTGATACCGCTGCAGCAACTCAGATTTAGTTTTTTGCGGGTGTTTGCATGTGTAAAAATGAACAATTTAAAAAAAAAAAAAGCTACAGCGTGTCAGCTGATCACCGCGACCCGCTTAAGCTCCGCCCACACGCTCCAAACCAAAATGTCTGCGTTTGTTCGTTCGTTTGTTCGTTTGTTTGCAGCCTCTCTGTCTCCCTTTTTTTTTTTTTTTTCAACCATTTTCAAGGAGTGTCCATATCTCCCCCTCCTCCCCCAACATCCTTCCCTCCCGTCTCCACGGCAACAGCCTGGAGGCGACAGCTTTATTGACACAGGCTAGAAAGTGAGCAGAGGGCAGCGCTCTGCACAAAAAGGTCTCAAAGTAAATGAACACTCCTGCTAATGCACGGCAGCACACACACACACACACACACACACACACACACACACACACACACACACACACACACACACACACACACACACACACACACACACACACACACACACCTACATCCGAGATCAGCTGAAACTTTTGATTGACAGCTGTTTCAGGGTTGTTTCGCGTTTTTGTATTTTTTTTTTATTGAAAAATAATATCTGGCACGAGAGGTCAGAGCGGGACGGAGCAGAAGGAGGACGACGGGACACTCTCACACACACACACACACACACACACACACACACACACACACACACACACACACACACACACACACACACGTCGTCATAAATATTTGTGTTGCTAACAGCGAGACACGGACTCTCAGGTCGAATCGACGATGGATTTAATCATGTTTGTGTCACGTAAACAAGTCTGAGTTTAGTTTCTGATGTTCCTCTGGTCGGTCAACAGACTCAAACTGGAGAATTTAGATCAGTTTTAGAGCAAATTTACTCTTTTTTTCCAGCTGGTTTTTGTGTCAAAAAGGAAGTTCAGCTAAAGCAATAAAAAAAAAAAAAAAAAAAAAAATTAATTATTTTTTTTTTGCAGATTTTAGGATATTTTTCCTTATTTTGGAGTCAAATGTTTATTTTCCATGAATGTTTCTTGGATTTATTTTCTCCACATCGTTCCTGAATCACGGGTTGTTGTTTTTTTTATTTCTAAGTTTTGCTAAAATCAATATCTGCTCCTTTATCTGGTGATTTCTGGCTATCAGAATGCACATAAGATGCATTTCCTGCTCCCGCTTCTTGTTATTTTAATGATTTTCCTGTACTTCCCAGACGTCCTCAGACCTCAGAGGGGCGTGAACGTCCATCTGTTGCTCAGAGACATGGAAGTGGATTTAGAGCTTCTTTTTTTTTATGTACAGAAGTGTCAGAAATCAAACTCTTGACATTTACTGATGATGTTTGTGTTTTCTCTTAAATATTTTCTGCGGATTAAAGTCACCGCTTGGAGTTGAAAATGTCTGAAGAATCACTACAAAACACAATAATCGTGTGAGTGGGTGACTCAGAGACGTACCCACATCCCTCCCACACAGCGACTTCATATAGAAAACACGTGCGGTACTCAGAAAAATAAAAAGCGACCTCTCAGCTGTTGTTAAACGTTTTGCCATCATTTTGAAAATCACTCACCTCCCCTTCCATCTTCTTACAAATGTGTCCTGAGGATCACTTCCCGAGCTCAGAGGATGTCCGAGAGCCGCTCGGCAGCTTCAGGTGGTGTTAAAAAGCTTCGTAGGACCCCGCCCTCTCTGACTAAGCCTTTCACACGCTTTTACAATGGTGTGGCAGACTGTTGCTAGATGCAAGATGCTCCGTTACTATGGCAACAGGTGTCGTGACGACAGCATGTGTGCACACGCTGTCGTACACAAACGCACAAATCCACCCTGATATCGCTGCGGCAACTCAGATGTATTTTTTTGTGGGTGTTTGCGTGTGTAAAAATTTAAAATTTAAAATTTAAAAAGCTACAGCGTGTCAGCTGATCACCACGACTCGCTTAAGCTCCGCCCACACGCTCCAAACTAAAATGTCTGTGTTCATTTGTTTGTTTGTTTGTTTGTTTGTTTGTTTGCAGCCTCTCTGTCTCCCTTTTTCTTTTTTTTTTTTTTCCTCTCATCCATAAATATTTCCTTAAATATTTTCTGCGTATTAAAAGTCATCGCTTGGAGTTGAAAATGTCTGAATTTACTTTATTTATTTATTTGAAGAATCGCTACAAAACACAATAATCCTCTGAAAAAATAAAAACATGAAATGGTCCTTTTCTGCCTCTCGTTGTTGCAGCAGAAATAAAACCTCCATCTCCTGGCTCAGCCTCTGAACACGGACTTCATCATAAATACAGGATATTCCTCCCAACACATCTGCAGTGCTCGTGGGTGACTCAGAGATGTCCTGCAGCCACATCCCTCCCACACGGACTTCATATAGAAAACACGTGCAGTACTCAGGAAAATAAAAATAAAAATAAAAATAAAAATAAGAAGCGACCTCTCAGCTGTTGTTAAGGGTTTTGCCATCATTTTGAAAATCACTCACCTCCCCTTCCATCTTCTTACAAATGTGTCCTGAGGATCACTTCCCGAGCTCAGAGGATGTCCGAGAGCCGCTCGGCACCTTCAGGTGGTGTTAAAAAGCTTCGTAGGACACCGCCCGCCGGCGCTGGCAGCTGCGGGGAAAGGAACAGACCCCACAGTTATGAGGCGCTGTCCGTGGTAGCGAGTCGGCTGAGTCTGGTCGGACACGACCGCCCCCCCCCCCCCCCCCCCCCCCCCCCCCATCAGAGGACCGCCACCGGAACACGCTCACATCCATTCAATAAGACACGTCCGGAGCTGAGAAGTCTTTGAAATAATCTGTTTCTACTTCTGATGTCGGTCAAAGAGGAGACGGGAGGAGACGCAGCTCCACCCAAACATCCACCCGCTCACCTGTCGCGACTCCACCGGACAAAAGAAGACCCGTCTCGAGCTGCAGGAGTCGCTCCTTGTCCTCCGTCTCTGTCACACACGAGCTGCGAGGAGACCCGCACGTAAACCGCACGCACTTGTTTTCATTATTTATTTTTTTTGCACGTCCATCGTCAACCTATGAAAAAACGAGGAGCTGCTGGGATGCCGTGACGTAGCCCCCCTCCCCCACACCAACCCCTCCCCCCCTTCGCTTTTCTTTTCTTGTTTTTTTTTGTTTTTTTTAACGTGCCACTAAAATCGCATGACTCTCGTGCATCATCGCCTGCATCTCGTGAGATGCGCGCGCACTGTCGTCTATATGTCCTATTATGGTTGCAGCCCCCTTTTTCTTTTATTCGGTTAGTTGGTCAGCTCAGTTGACGAAAGAGTGGGCGCATGCGCAGAGGAGGACGGAGGGATTGTCGTGCCCCCTCCTCTCCCCTCCCCTCCCGCTGTCCTCCTCGCCTTCCCATGATGCCTCACGCTGGCGACCTTGACAGTATAGCTGCTGAGTGACTGATGCTGCGGATGCTGATGCAACGCGGGCCGTTACTAGGGCAACGGGGTCACGGGATGCGGCTCAAAAGGTTGCTGTAGAAAATAACTTTTTGCCCTCAATCTGCAGACATTCCTGATGTTTAATTATTATTATTTTATTTTATTTTTTTTACAGCTGCAACGCAAATAAACAACACAAATGAATATGAATAAAAAGCAGGTGTCTCGTTCCTGCAGCTCCGTCGGTCTCATGATGAACTCAGTGACACAAACTGAGGTCAGCTGACTCCACGTCAGGGAGGCGTTATGCAACGAACGCAACGTATATTTCTGCTCCGCATCAGTTGGGTGTAGAAAAAACCTCTGCAATGCACAGGAGCTGCAGGCGTTAACGTCAAACTCCTCCTGGTTTCCTCTACAGAAACAGCTGAGTTGCTGTCAGAGGCTCATTTTCAAGTTTTATGGTCAACGAGAAGATTTTAAAAACAAGATATTTCCATGAAACATCCACAAACTGGACCTTCAGATGCTTTTCTCAACTTCCAACCTCATGTTTTTTGTCACATCTGAGCCATCTTTTCTTTTTTTTTTATACATATATATATATCATATGTATATATATATATACATATATAAAAAGTAAAATTAAAAGTTTTGTTTATATATATATATATAAACAAAACTTTTAAATTGTTTTGCTGTATTTAGCCACAAAAAGTGGGAAACTCAAACCTACTTTGCAGATTTTTTTCCCCCCCTTTAGTTTGATCTCTGTACATATGGCACTCAAAATACAATCAATCAATAAATCACACTTCCACATTAAAGTATCATTGACCACCATCATTTCCTGTTTTTACATCTTGTCAGGCTGCCAGCGTGAATAAAGGCGACCTTCACCACCTTCTTATTAAAAGAGGACAGATTAATATTTAATATAAGAGCGTATTGAAGAAACACCGTGGAGACCATCGGCCCTCCTAAGTGGTAAATTGCTTTTCAAAATAAAAGCCCCGTTAAGACTTTTACATACTCCGCGACCGATAAATAAACTACTCACCGAGTTTTCAGGATGTTTCTGACTCGTTGAAGTGAGAAATACAAATCGGGTACAAGTCAACGGCTTCAGTTAAATGATTAACATTTATTTTGTTGCAGAAAATGCCAGAATAATTCACATTAAGACGGCGAGAGGATGAACGGAGAGGGACGAGGGACTCAGATCTTTCCGGGGAAGCTTCCCGCCTCCATCTGCTCGTCCCATTTCTGAATCTGGAGGAGACGGGACGGAAACAAGAGGGAGACATTCAGAAGTGGAATATAACATAATTCATAAATAGTTTGTTTTAGTTCGTGCAAAATGAATGAAAAAGCGATGAAATAAAGTTTCAGGTGTACGCACCCAGCTGATGGGGCAGAGGCTCTTGTAGACCCTGTGGTACCACTCGCAGGGAGCCGTGTCCTGGTCTTTGGCCGACAGAGCTTTGTTGCATCTGTGGAAGTCTGCGGAGAACAAAACGGAGACGGAATAAGAGATATTAATCTTAATTTATGACGTTAAAAACTTAAAAAATATTTGTTGGCAAACTTCATTCTTCAGGTTGCAGTCCGATTATTAAAAACCCAGTTTAGTTTCTGTTTAATTGTGACGGCAGATCCACAAAGATCTGCGGCTACTTTTACTTTGAAAATCTGCGAGGGGAAGCGTTGACGGTGCACGATGTCACTTTAATTCTCCTGGTAAAAAAAAGTACAGACAAAACACAAGAAAAATGTCTGAGACAGAAATATAATTTCGAATAGAGGGGTGCAGTGTTGATGATACCGACCTTTGACCTCTGACCTAGTCAGAAATGCTTCTTTCTCTTTGCGTTTCATTTGGAAAAAGGATTTGTACCTGCTGTCAAGGTTTGTAGTCTCAGCATATTATTTAAAAATTAAAAAAAAAATAACAGTAATTTGAAAAAGAAAGCGTCAAAATATATGAAAACAAAATAAAAACACTTTTTTACATGAATTATTTTCAGTTTAAGAAGAGAGAGAGAGAAAAAAAAAAGCAAAGCGAGTGAGGGAGAGAACGAGAGCTGAATATTCATCAATATGAGGAGGTCACATCGGTCGGTCCTGAAGCTGGGTGTGAAGCGGGTTGTCATGGTTACCCAGGTAGTTCTGGAAGCAGTTGCGGGTCTGGTTGGTGTTGGGGAAGCGGGCGTCGAACGGTGCCGTCCTGTAGTTCTTGAGCTTCTCCTCGATCACGTCAGACATCTTTTCAGCCGCTTGAGGATCTGCAAAAAACAAAGGGACCAGCAGCATAAAGACAAACCAGTTTGGCTGACATCCAAACTACACAGTGCAGCGCAGAGAATAGCAATTACTGCTCTTCAAATATGGATTTATGCAGGTTTCACTGATCCACAAGTGTCTGTATTGTGTGCCGAATTTACCGAATAATTATACTGACTAGTCAGAAATGTTCACTTTTGGTCCACAAGGTTTGTGTTTAGAAATAAAGACGAAAGACAAAGAAAATACCGCTTTTCCAAACGGAGTTCGGCACACACCGACAGCATCGTTCTCACGTGATGTGTGTGATGCGCTCAAGACTCGGTGTTTATTTCACGACTTATTTCACTGCATTAATGAATCAACGTTGGTTCAAAAACAAACCGTCACCAGCTTCTATTACTGACGTTGATCTTCAGATAAATATAGTAAGTTAGCGTTAAGCCTGCTCAGCTGTCACGTTTAGTTCACATCTATTTCAGCCGGCTTGTCACGTTAAAACACACGAAGGACGGTTGAATACCGCTAAAAAAAGAAAGAAAGTATATAATATTGATTAACGACGTGCTTATGAAGAGGACATTTTAAATAAATATCCTTTACCTTGTCACAGATGAACTCGTCCGACGTCTTCAACTCCTGAAGGGCTGCGAGCTCTCCGCAAAGCATGCCGGGAAAAATACATGTCTAAAATTACAGCACCGCCACCTGCTGGACGAAACGAGGAGGTGCAACTACAGATAGATAGATGATAGATAGATAGATAGATAGATAGATAGATAGATAGATAATAGATAGATAGATAGATAGATAGATAGATAGATAGATAGATAGATAGATAGATAGATAGATAGATAGATAGATAGATAGATAGATAGATAGATAGATAGATAGATAGATAGATAGATAGATAGATAGATAGATAGATAGATAGATAAAAATAAATTAATTAACTTTTAAAATTTTTAGTATCTTGTTTTATTTTTTCTTAAAAATGGTTCAAATCAAACGTTTCATGTTAAATGATTATATTATCAATCAATTAAAGAAATCAAAGAAATTTCCCCTCGGGGATTAATAAAGTGTATAAAATCTAAAATCTAAATCTAAATTATACTTAACACAGAGTTGCTCTTACTCAACTCCAAATACCAACGAAACTACAAATATTCCATATTTTAATCTTCTGTTCGGTAGACTTTTAATATTCATTGTGAACCAATTCGGTATTTAAATAGTACAAAGTTTATTTTAAAATAAACACGCTAAAATAAAAATTTCTGTAAAATTCTTTAGTACCACCTGCTTCATTTTACATATTTTTGTTTCTTCATTTTATTGCATCATCCTAACGAGTGCTTCTTCACGTCCTAATTTCCGTATTTTTATCACGTTATTTTTCTCTTTAACATAAAAGCTCATTTTAATAAATTCTGCTTTCTCAATTCGTACTTCAAAAATATAGTTTCATATATTAAAACCCTCGAGATGAGTTTGTTTTAAGACTCTTTGAGCTTCTTTTGTCTTTTTTGAAATTTTCTTCACATAATAAAAATCTTGAGAGAAGTTTTTAATATCTGAGAACCTGTCATCCCCCCTGTGTGTGTGTGTGTGTGTGTGTGTGTGTGTGTGTGTGTGTGTGTGTGTGTGTGTGTGTGTGTGTGTGTGTGTGTGTGTGTGTGTGTGTGTGTGTGTGTGTGTGTGTGTGTGTGTGTGTGTGTGTGTGTGTGTGTGTGTGTGTGTGTGTGTGTGTGTGTGTGTGTGTGTGTGTGTGTGTGTGTGTGTGTGTGTGTGTGTGTGTGTGTGTTGTGTGTGTGTTGTGTGTGTGTGTGTGTGTGTGTGTGTGTGTGTGTGTGTGTGTGTGTGTGTGTGTGTGTGTGTGTGTGTGTGTGTGTGTGTGTGTGTGTGTGTGTGTGTGTGTGTGTGTGTGTGTGTGTGTGTGTGTGTGTGTGTGTGTGTGTGTGTGTGTGTGTGTTGTGTGTGTGTTGTGTGTGTGTGTGTGTGTGTGTGTGTGTGTGTGTGTGTGTGTGTGTGTGTGTGTGTCCTGACAGGTGATCCAGCAACATGTGTGATTGAAATCAGTGTCCAACCCTCCTCCCCCTTCTCCCCCTCCTCCTCCTCCCTCTCCTCCCCCTCTTCCTGCTCCTCAGACTCTGGTCCTTTTTCCACCAGAGAAACTTGCCAGAAAAATGGCACCATTTTATTGATACAGATTTTAAATGCCCCCCCCCACCCCCTCCCCCCCCCCTCATCATCATCTTTTATTGGCGACAAATTAAGAATAATTTTTACAGTAAATCACAGAAAGAAAAAAACCCTGAATGACCTCAGAGGCCCCCTGCTGCCGACGTCTCCATGTTTCATAGAGGTCTTAAAATCTATTCTTAACTTCTCTCTCTCTGTGTGTGTGTGTGTGTGTGTGTGTGTGTGTGTGTGTGTGTGTGTGTGTGTGTGTGTGTGTGTGTGTGTGTGTGTGTGTGTGTGTGTGTGTGTGTGTGTGTGTGTGTGTGTGTGTGTGTGTGTGCTGGACACGTGCGTCCCAGCAGCTAATGTATCAGGAAGAGCGTCTCGAATGTTTACAACTGGACAGATGCAGAATATATCGTGAATGATGACGTGCAGAGATTTAATAGTTGATGTTTGTGTTAAACATCTTCAGTGAAAATGAATCTGAATGTGTTAAATGAATAAATATATATATCTAGAAAATGACAGGACAGAGCAGTGTGTGTGTGTGTGTGTGTGTGTGTGTGTGTGTGTGTGTGTGTGTGTGTGTGTGTGTGTGTGTGTGTGTCTGTTCCTCCTGCGTCCTGCTTGTTGCAGCCACAGCGCCCCCCGGTGTCGTTGCAGGTGTACTGCCCCGCTGATCCGCTCTTCGTTTTCCCTCCCTGCGGCCTCCAGCAGGACGCGGCTGAAATAACTTCTCCGAGTTGGTTTTTAAGCTGCTTCAAGCTGCAAATGACCTTTTCACAGCAGAAATGCCGAGCGGGGGGAGGAGGGGGGGGGGGTTATGCAGCGATGGGGGGGGGGACCTTCCAGCTGTGAACTCATCCCAGTGTGACTGTTAAATCAAAAGACTGTTCAAAAGGAACAGTTAGTTAATCCTCTCTGTGAACTGTCACATGAAAAGATTCAATCTGAAATAAGTCGTGACATTTTTAAAAGATGTTTAAAAAAAGTTTATTAAATTTTTTATTTTTTTGTTTAGAAAATTAATCCTCTTCTGTGTTTTTTTTAAATGTGTTTTTAAATGTGTTTTTTTTTTAATGTGCACTTGTTGACTCTTGTGACAAACATTTGAGTTTTCTTAATGAGTGAATGCTGCATGTTAATTTGAACTGTTGAACATGTGGCCTGTGAGGAAATGTCCCTCCTGAGCTACTGTAGGTTCAGGCAGGTCCTTTGGCTCCTCCTACTTCCTGGTTCAGCCATTTAGCGGGTTTAAAAGCTGCACCAAACGAAGCCGCTTTTCCCTTCTGCTGTCTGAGTGCTGCATAAATTGAGATTGGCAGGTGTCTGGTAGGTTTTTTTAAGGTTCAGTCTTGAAGTAAAGCTTTCTGTTGGTTACATTTTTGTTTGTTGGTAGTCCAGATTGAGCTCCAGGTGTGAGGCCCAGATCGGGTGTGAGGCCCAGACCGGGTGTGAGGCCCAGATCGGGTGTGAGGCCCAGACCGGGTGTGAGGCTCAGACCGGGTGTGAGGCCCAGACCGGGTGTGAGGCCCAGATCGGGTGTGAGGCCCAGATCGGGTGTGAGGCTCAGACCGGGTGTGAGGCTCAGATCGGGTGTGAGGCTCAGACCGGGTGTGAGGCCCAGATCGGGTGTCCTCTGCTTTGTGTTTCTTTATTTCTGTGGTATTGTCTAGTTAGATAACTTTTGCTGGTGTTCATTTCCTGTTCTTTACTAAACCGCTTTTGGGATCCCCCCCCCCCAATAATTAAATTCCCATAATATTGTACTCAAGTTAAGTTTGATTTTCTTTTTTCCATTCAGGGCTGCAGCAGCGTGGCCTCCCGGACGGTAGTGGGTTTGCTGACTGGGCCTCCCACCTGTTCCTCACATTCCCAGGTGTGTGGTTGGTGGTATTTTCTTTTAGTTTTTTGCACATCCTTCCAGTGTTTGCATGCTTTTGTTGTAATTTTGTCTTGTTATATCGTGGCAAATCACTACACTGGTTATTTCATGGCACTTAACACAATAAAGTCCTCACAACAGAACTTTACAATATTATACAGAGAAACCCAACAATTCAACAATTCCCACAAAAAGTAGGAGGGGAAAACTCCTCTTTAAAGGAGGAAAAACCTCCAACAGGAGGAAAAACTCTCTTTTAACATGAAGAAACCTCCAACAGAAGGAAAAACTCTCTTTTAACATGAAGAAACCTCCAACAGAAGGAAAAACTCTCTTTTAACAGAATAAACCTCCAACAGAAGGAAAAACTCTCTTAAACATGAAGAAACCTCCAACAGAAGGAAAAACTCTCTTTTAACATGAAGAAACCTCCAACAGAAGGAAAAACTCTCTTTTAACAGAATAAACCTCCAACAGAAGGAAAAACTCTCTTAACATGAAGAAACCTCCAACAGAAGGAAAAACTCTCTTAAACATGACGAAACCTCCAACAGAAGGAAAAACTCTCTTTTAACAGAAGAAACCTCCAACAGAAGGAAAAACTCTCTTTTAACATGAAGAAACCTCCAACAGAAGGAAAAACTCTCTTTTAACATGAAGAAACCTCCAACAGAAGGAAAAACTCTCTTTTAACAGAATAAACCTCCAACAGAAGGAAAAACTCTCTTAACATGAAGAAACCTCCAACAGAAGGAAAAACTCTCTTAAACATGAAGAAACCTCCAACAGAAGGAAAAACTCTCTTTTAACATGAAGAAACCTCCAACAGAAGGAAAAACTCTCTTTTAACAGAATAAACCTCCAACAGAAGGAAAAACTCTCTTTTAACATGAAGAAACCTCCAACAGAAGGAAAAACTCTCTTTTAACAGAAGAAACCTCCAACAGAAGGAAAAACTCTCTTAACATGAAGAAACCTCCAACAGAAGGAAAAACTCTCTTAAACATGAAGAAACCTCCAACAGAAGGAAAAACTCTCTTAAACATGATGAAACCTCCAACAGAAGGAAAAACTCTCTTTTAACAGAAGAAACCTCCAACAGAAGGAAAAACTCTCTTAAACATGAAGAAACCTCCAACAGAAGGAAAAACTCTCTTTTAACATGAAGAAACCTCCAACAGAAGGAAAAACTCTCTTTTAACAGAAGAAACCTCCAACAGAAGGAAAAACTCTCTTAAACATGAAGAAACCTCCAACAGAAGGAAAAACTCTCTTTAACATGAAGAAACCTCCAACAGAAGGAAAAACTCTCTTTTAACAGAAGAAACCTCCAACAGAAGGAAAAACTCTCTTTTAACAGAAGGAAAAACTCTCTTTTAACAGAAGAAACCTCCAACAGAAGGAAAAACTCTCTTTTAACAGAAGAAACCTCCAACAGAAGGAAAAACTCTCTTTTAACAAGAAGAAACCTCCAACAGAAGGAAAAACTCTCTTTTAACATGAAGAAACCTCCAACAGAAGGAAAAACTCTCTTAAACATGAAGAAACCTCCAACAGAAGGAAAAACTCTCTTAAACATGAAGAAACCTCCAACAGAAGGAAAAACTCTCTTTTAACAGAAGAAACCTCCAACAGAAGGAAAAACTCTCTTTTAACAAGAAGAAACCTCCAACAGAAGGACAAACTCCCTCTTTGTAATCTTGGAGGATATCCTTTGTCTCAGTCCGTTGTCACATTTCTATTATAAAAAAGTCATTTATCAATAATCATCATTTCATCAACCTGTCAGGACCTTAAAGGGAAAAATACCAGCTGTCACAATTCAACCTTATTTATATCTGCATTCATAAGTCTTCAGTTATTAACAATTAATGGTAGAAATACATTTATATTTGGCATGTTTTGTATGATTTTATTTGCTAAAAAAAAAAGTAGTATTTCTATGAATTTCCAGTCTTTATTAATACTACTTTTGTCATTTTCTTTCACTAATATTATCAAAACTACTATTTGAAATTTGCACCTGAACTATTTGATTTTTCTCCGAATTTCAGCATTTCCCAGTCACAAACCAGCGCTGACTGTTTTCTTTACATATTAAAGGTTCTGTTTGTGTGATCGGTACGCGGATGTACGAGCTCTCCCAGCAGCTCACGCGCATCTTATTTTGAAAGGAACTCCACTGCTGACTTTGCTGTTTGCATCACATCAGTTCTACAGCGCAACATGTTTAAAAAAGAACTTGAGTTTGTAGTCCAGTGTGGATTCATAAAGTATTTTAAATGATTTTTATTCAAAATCCTGACAATATTTACAAATATTTGACAGCATTTATAGTGCATTTTCTTCATTTTTTTTTTCTTCAAGTTTTACAATTCAGGTTATTTTTTTGGCTTACACATGAAGGGAGGGACTGTTGATTCAACACTGTAATACATTTTTTTTAATATATATTTACAGCCAAAGACACAGGAATAAACAAAACAAAAAAATACCTATTAAACCTTATAATGTACACCAAAGGCGAGGATAAGCAAGTCTTTATGTTAAAGTTGTATTTTACAATTATTTTTTTTTGTCGACATTTACAAACTACACACATTTGTTAGTAGGAGACGGTGCGTGACGTTAAGTCTACGTAACGATGAGGACAAACGCACTCGGCCCACTAACGCGAGAAGGAAACGGTGCTGCTCGTTCTTGGCATTTACAGTCGAAAGAAACAGTTCGTTGTCAGCCGGTGGCGAGAGAGCGATGCGGTCCTGATGCTGAGAGATTTTGTATCGCCATGGCAACAACACGTTTCTTTTTTTCTTTTTTCTTTTTTTTACTATCGATAAAGAGAGTCCAACTTCAGGGTGTCTGAGGTTTTTAAAGCTCAGAACGAACAGTCAGCAAATTAAGCAGTTTATATTTCAAAGATGTGCTTTTACAATCAAACACAGGATTTTAAGTGAAGGTTTAGAAAGTGCTATGTATGGTTATTTACTTTATTTACAATGTGAGAAATACCATAATAAACCTTTATGACAATTAGAAACAGACTATCGGATACCGTGTACGTGTACAAAATCTTTTGTTATAAAAACATGAAAGTGTGGCTGCAAATGGTTAGCATGAAGTCAATAGTCTTTTTTTACTTCTTAGTTTCTGTGTGTGTGTGTGTGTGTGTGTGTGTGTGTGTGTGTGTGTGTGTGTATATATATATGTATGTGTGTGTGTGTGTGTCTCTGCCATTTGGTTTGAGCTGGTTGGAAATAGGCAGGATCAGATTAATTGTTCACAGGTAAATCCCCCTCGCCCCTCCTCTAAGCCACCGGTTGCCGTGGAGACGTGGGTGTTACCGAAGTCTGACATTGAACCGCGTCACTCTTACGTAAAAAAACCCGCCTGACAACCGATCCTCTTCGAGAAAATTCTAAGTTTCAGAAAACATATTCAGTCCTTGCACCTGACAAAAAAAAAAAAAAAAATGCATCTTTTGAACAGGAGAGGTGTATTTTGTTGTTGTTCCTGAATGCCACAAACGCGTGTTTTAAAAGCCTTTAAGTAAGAGTTTTCAATATGAAATACTAATTATGAAACAGTCTGCCAAGAAATCTCAATGTGCAAAATGGACATCATTAGGTTTGTGCTAACATCCTGCCAAATCTGACCTGGACAGCAAAAAAAAACCTGCAACAACTTCATCCTCTCCACACACACACACACACACACACACACACACACACACACACACACACACACACACACACACACACACACACACACACACACACACACATTATACAGAGCAGGTACTCGGTGTAGCAGCATGCAGGAATCGTCCGTTCTCCTGCGCCGTGGAGCAACTCTTTCTCCTTCCCGTGAAGTTCATGTTGCTCAAACACAAACGCGAGCGCGTGCAGGCGAGTTAATGGCAACCCAGAAACCTTTTTTTGGGAACCTGTTCTGACGGAAGGAAAATCTGATTTATTATTAGCGGCGGCGGTCGTGACCGCGCGGCCGGTAAATCCAAAAAGCTCGGCGCTCTTTGGAGCCTTTTTTTTTTTTTTTTTTTAAAGCCGTCCTTGCCGAGAACGTCAGAGGGAGGAAGGGAGGGAGGGAGGGAGGGAGGGAGGAAGGGAGGGAGGAAGGGAGGGAGGGAGGAAGGGAGGGAGGAAGGGAGGGGAGTAGGTGGAAGAAGGCAGAAAGAGATCGGACAGGAATAGCAAACAAAAAAGAAATCTATATATATAATATAGAAAAAGTAAGTCTGAGCTTGTGTTGTTTAAAGTTTCTTCTGACCGATATGATGGAGAAAAAAAAAACCAAAACCAAGTGAGATATTCAATGAATTACATTCCTCCTCCTTTGATCCGTGGCTAAATTCGATTTTTTGTTTTTTACCCGGCGCAGGAAGTGGATGGTCCTGCAGCTTTGGGTTTTTTGGGGGGGGGGGGAACCCGGAGAGAACCCACGAAGACAGAATGGTGGGGGGCGAGCGGCACCACCGTGGGGGTGGTGGGGGTGGTGGGTGGTTATGGGGTTTCAGTGTCCATCTTTAGTGGCAGGGCTCGAAGGGGAGCTCGGCGAGCCCTCCGTGGAGCTCCACCAGCTCCTCCGACCACGACATGACGTCGCCGTTGAGGTGGCTCCCGCAGGTCGCCTGGCTGTAGATCTCGCTGGGCGCCAGGACTCGGGACCAGAACTCCAGATCCGACATCTCCCCCATGAAGGACTGGGTGACGTCAAAGCGGCCTCCCATCGTGTCCTGGGGAGATTAAATGTTCGGAGGTCAGAAATGGAGGATCGATGGAGACTGCGGTCGGGGTCGACGTACGGATCAAAATGTTCAAATAGTCATTAAATCATAAAAAATCGAGTCCTTTAAGGCAACTTTAAAATATATATATTTTCCAGCACCTGGTAGTAACTCTTAACTACGGCCAGAAGGTGGCGGTGGTGCACCTCAAAGCTGTTTTCCAAAAGAAAAAACGCATTGCCATCAGGTTGCCGGTAAAACGTGTGCGGCGCCGCGGCATTAAACAATTAAACATCACTGCAGCCATTTAAAAAAAAAAAAAAATGTCGCAATTTGATCAACAATCAGTTTAACGTCAGACCAAACGACAGCTAACGACGATTTGTGAGAGGCGACGGGTTTAACAGCATTTGTTGTGTCTAGTTTGGGATGTGTGTGTGTGTGTGTGTGTGTGTGTGTGTGTGTGTGTGTGTGTGTGTGTGTGTGTGTGTGTGTGTGTGTGTGTGTGTGTGTGTGTGTGTGTGTGTGTGTGTGTGTGTGTGTGTGCGTCTCTTTAAATAATCGTTTCAAATAACTATTTCAAAAAGCATCTGTGTTTTTGCGGCCGTACGGTCGACGTCTCACCTGCTCCTGTCCCAGGATGAAGACGCCTCCCGGTTTGATGGGTTGCCACGGCGACAGGTTCTGCCCCGAGCCTTTCTTCACGCCGTCCTGGAAGGCCTCCCAGATGCCGTCGCGCGTCGACCACGTCACGCACACGTGATGCCACTTCCCGTCCGTCATGGTTATCGGCAGCGTCACCGCCTGAACACACGGGTTAAAAACAACAACAACAACAACAAGAAAACACTCATTCAGAAAGAGAAATCATCAAAAGTGTGACTTTACACACATTTAGATACGAGTTTCCACACATTAACGTGCCTCACATCCGGTTACTCGTAAACTCTGGTGAATGAAACAAACGGAGATGAATCTGCGTCCCGGAGATGATTTAACGGTGTCATTCATCAGTTTGAATAACCGCTGTGACTCAGACTGACAAACATGACATGTTCATCCCTCCCCTGCAACATGTCACTCCTTCAGGCAATTAGGCCTCAATTACCATAATGAGATTAACTGCTTTATTTGCGGAGCTTCGTGCACATCGGAAAAAAAAAAGAAGAAAAAGGGCAAAACCTCTGGCCTCCATTTAGGGGGAAGGTTTCAGCCTTTTTTCAGAGAATGAACGATGAGATGGGAGAAGATGAAATAAAAATGAATTACTTGAAGTGAATAAATGTTTAATTGAAGGTGAATTTAACATAAGTAGGTTAATCCCAGGTCATTTCGAGGTCATTTACGAAACCTTTTCGTTTGTTTATCCGCCCTTAATCCGCCGTTTCTACCGCCGCAACCATGCCGACAAAGTAGGCGGAGCTCGTGATCTCTGCACGGTGTTTTTTTTTTGCAATTATTAGTTTTACAGTGTCAAATATTTATTGTTGTTTTGCAGATTACTGTGTGGATGTTTGGCGGCACTAATGTCGGTGTTTTCATCCGTATTCAGCTGATTCTGTTCAGCCTGGTAAAACACTTGACATAATATTCGGTACGTCGTGACACAAACAAAAAGGCGAACGTTGTCACATGAATATTTTTAAAGTGACATTTGAAATCCCCCCTCAATAATGTCGGTGTTTCACAGTACAGAAATATCACAGGAGTTCATGTTATGTTTTGGACGGTGACTCTCACCTTGTCGTTGATGAGCAGCTCCATGGGGTTGTTGCCCCACTCGATGAGCACCAGCTCGTTGGCCTGCCCCGGCACGGCGTAGGAGAAGGGCGTCCCGAGGCCGGGGCCGGCCCCCCCCTTCAGCCACAGGCAGATCGTCATGGCGAAGATCTCGTTGACCACCGTCCGCTTCATCCTGGCGTACATGTAGTTGGTCCGCATGGGGAAGTCGAGCAGGAAAGCGTTGGGACTCTTCAGCTTCTTGTGGTTTCCTGGAGAGACGCGGAGACCAGATTCGTTTTTTTTAAAACAACGTTCGGACGCTTGGATGAAGGTCGTGGAGGAAGTGAGAGTCAGGAAACGGGTGGTTGTGGTGAGGATGAAACTGGAGGTCAGTGTAATGTCTTCTGTAGTGAGTGGAACGTGTGTGTGTGTGTGTGTGTGTGTGTGTGTGTGTGTGTGTGTGTGTGTGTGTGTGTGTGTGTGTACCGTGGTCGCCACTGTGGTGCAGTTGGCCGAGCACCGTTTCCAGCTTGCCGTGCCCGGCGCCGTGCTGACTCGTCTCTTTGCCGTTGAAGGGCAGCCGCCACGGGTGATGGTCGTCGTGGCGGTCGCCGTGGCGGTCGTCGTGGCGGTCGTCGTCGTCGTCGTGGTGTCCGGGTTCGTGGTAATACTCGTGGTGGTCTTCGTGGTCGTCGTGGTGTTCGTCGTGGTGTTCGTCGTGGTGTTCGTCGCGGTGGCCGTCGCGGTGGCTGCTGTGGTGGTCGTCGTGGTTACCGCGATGCCGCCTGTGTTGCCTGTCGTGGTGGCGGTCGTGGTGCCGATCGCGGTGATTGGTGTACCTTCGGGAGCTGTGGTGGTTGCTGTGGTGACCGCTGCCGGCGTGGTGGTCGCCGCCGCCGTGGTGGTCGTCGTCGTGGCTGCTGCCGTGGTGGTCGTCGTCGTGGCTGCTGCCGTGGTGGTCGTCGGGATGGTCGTCGTGGTGATCTCTGTAGTAGCTGTGCAGCTGCTCCTCCAGAGCGTTGATCTTCCGCTGGAGGAGTTCTCGGAGGGAGCTGGAGTAGGAGCTGGAGGAGTTCCTGGCCTGGAGACACAGAACATGATCAATTATATATTAAATGAACCAACCAATCATGAGTTATGATTTAGGTCGACACGTTTCATGTATTTAAAACATCTATAAGTATTTGGCACCATCGTTTTTAATCAAGCTGATGATCCTCCAACTACTTATTTCATACATTTGACAGATCCTACCGATTCTTTTGATCAGAATTATTCACATTCTTATCATCATAGATAAAATCCAAGAAACTCACAAATATAACATTTTTAGGAAGGTCATTTAAAAAGCAAAACTGATGTTTTGAATATAAGCTGTGAATAGAGAGTCGGTCCGCTCCGAGGTCGACTCGCTTTAAATTGAATTCTTTCACCGGCGGTCAAAGTGTCACTTTCTCCTCAACGTGCTACGAACTGACTTTCTAACGGGCACTCGGGTGAAGGCCAGGCCATGTTGTTGTTGTTGTTGTTATTATTTCCCCACATGAAGAATGAACCTTATTCCTTTCGATCGCCGGTCACATTTAACAAACTGAGCCGGAAGCAAACTTCTGATATTCTAAAGAACTAAAGAGGCCAGAAGTTCTTTTTGCAGCATATATTTAATAAAGAAGAATTTGTGGCATGACATTTAAATTTGTGTGTGTGGGGTGGGAGGGGGTGGGGGTATAGTTTCCGCCCCCCCCCCTCCCCGTCCTCCCCCTTCCTCTCCTTTGCTCATCCTCCTCTTCCTCACCTGCAAATCCAGATTTGCTCCCGAGCAGCACAAGCCACGATTAATAGCCTCGTCAGCGAGGATGAAGCTAATTGGAGGCGAGGCCGGCCGGCCGGCGCCCTTCGGTCGCGTGCACTTCCTGTTAGAGGAGGGACGGACAGCGAATCCCGGCTCCCGCTGCTGTTTTGTCTTCACACCTTTTTCAAGCGAGATCGAAGGGAGATTTTTCTGGCAACCCCCCCCCCCACCCCACTCCTCCTCCTCCTCCGCACTAAATAACTAGGCTTTCCACAGGCCGGTGGGCAGCAGGGCTTTAGACTCGCAATGTGACACCGGGATCATGACAATATTATAACAGAGAACTAGCTTGTAAAATGCATTCACATAATGTTCAACAACAACATCCAGTAAAATGTCCCAATGAAAACAATTATTTGTTGATTTGTAGGTTCAAGATCAGATTCTGGATTGTCGGCCTTTAAATTGTCACTTTACAAGCTCTTATCAAAAGATATTCTACCGATCTGAGCTATGAATTGTTCAAGCAAGTAGAGGGAATTTTTTTATAATCCTTCTCGGATAGATTATTTTCGTTAATATTTTGGGGCTTGAGGAGGCAAAACTAACTATAAAACTCCAACTACTGGTTTTATGGTGCGGTTGGGAACCGCTGGTGTAAAATATACAGAATATATCATGTTTTTAACTTGCATATCAACAAAAACCTGAGATGCTCACAGGATTATAACGACTACAATACCGGTAATCAAATCAAAAGGAGTTTTGAGGCTTGTTGTTGTGACGTCGACTTTAAGCTCGACACAGACTTTATTCGAATACGACAGAAAGCTTTGAAAAGATTAAATTTGACAGTTTCAATTCAACGAAAAAAACGCTTCTTTCACGTCTCACCGTCATTCTGTCTGTATTCAACCAATTTCTGTCTTCCCCCAGAGGAAACACAAGTACTTCATCTAAATTTGATCAACCAGATCGACATGTTTATCGGATTGATAAGTCCCCGACTTCTCTGACCTCCTTCTCCACTTGACTCGTCTCACTCCGCCGTGTGACGGTTGGACTCTGGGGTGGTTCAGGGGTGACGGCTAATCAACTTAGAGCATCTTCCTGTTTGAGCTCAGCCTCGGGAGTCCCAGGAAAGAGATCGAAAGCCGGAACAACTCAAAGAGAACATTAACTTCCGCGGCTCAGAGACAATTGTCAAACAGCCCATAATATTAGCCCTGTGGACTTGTGACTAGTGGGTAGTTTGTAATGTGTGTGAGACAAAATTTCTCCGTCTAATTATAATTTTTTGTGTTCTTATTTCCAAAACACCATTTTTTAAATGTATTTTTTAAGTCTAGAAAAATATGTATTTTTAATCTTAAAGAAACGTCTTTTTAAGACCGTGAACGTACGTAGGACAATTACGTCCAGCGGCAGCGAACATCACGCAGCTGATTCGGTGGCTGAGCTCGTGACGCCGATTGACGCAAGACGTGACCCCAATTAAGTCAAACCTTTGATAGGCTTGTGCCTCGCTGCAGATGGTTCTCTGCAGACAGCGTTTGAATCATTATTTTTGTTGTTGTTGTGCAGAAAGTGCACCTTCTCCTCCCGTTTTCCCTTTTCACCTAAATCTTCACTCTTTAACTACATCTACATAATTATTTTTCAGTAGTTTAAGAGAAGAAACCTCTTGGACTTGCTTGCCCTAAAAGGATTTGTACACTATAAAGGAGAGGCTCTTTAATAGTGAAATTGGAGAAAGGGCAGAACCTCTTGGCATGTATTTGATAAATGTGCATGCATAAACCATAATCTTCGATGGTTGTAAAAAACATCTGTGGTGTATTTACTCGAATTGACTGCTAAAAATTCAAATTTCTTCAACTCTCACAGGAGCTAATTGCACAATTAATTATATTGTAATTTCCATAAATTAATCTGAAACTGCTGGAACTTTTTATATTAACCTTGATTAAATTGTAACACTACAAGCAGCCTTGATTAGATTGTAATCACCAGCAGGCTTGACCAATCAAAACAGCCTTAAAAGGAAATTATGATTTAATGTCATTAAAATTTGATACGGCCTGAAAAACCAGGACTTTAAATGTGGATTTACAGCACTCTATATTGCTGGGACAGGATGTCAAAAAAACATCTAACTACATTTTACCAGGAGGCAACACTCTTAACTCCCTTTCATAGTGTAAACAAATTAGTCATTTGTACAAAAGATTAATATTGTAACTACAAAGGTTCTCTAACATCAAAGTACTTCCTACTTATTTAGACCAAAACTCATATATTTCTAACTAATCTAACCTTATATTAAGTTTTGTCAAAGCAAAACAAACCTTTATATATTCTTTAATAGCATTTTTAAGCAATTTATTGTGAGCATATCTTTTGCTGTTTACTAAAGGTCATGTGGGGAACAAACGACCCGTATGGTTGGCTGTAAAACTTCTATACTTTTATGGCACTCACTGAATTGGTTCGGTCGTATTTAGAATTGAAACACACCTTCAAATTTGGTACCAAGTTTCGATACTTAAGCTACATCCACACCACGACGGTACTGGACCGCCTCCATCATAATAAGCCACCAGAGGGCTCTGCCATGCGAACTTTCATCCGACTCATCACATGTAGAGTTTTTGTAATTGGCCGTTTATTTTAGGTGACCTTCTCCTTCGTTTTTCATTCTCTGCGTGTTACTGTTTTCAAAATTGCAGCTGCAACAGGAAACAACAACAACAACAACAACCTCTGAGCTACAGCCTACACGCTGAAAATGGCAAGTTTTGACAAAGATTTGGATCATGCAACTGCAAAATAATGACTTTTGCACTCACCTGCAGGTTCTCTAGCCTCTCCTTAAGTGTCTGCAGGGTTTTTCCCGTCTGTTCTGGAGAGAAGGAGTTGTGTTTATTGTATGACGAGCCCTGCCTGTGGTGGGGGTCCGACCGGTGGCTGCCGTGGGAGTTGCTGTGGTGTCCCGTCGGGGACGAGGAAACGTGATGGCGTCCGCGGTGGTCGTCGTGATGGTCGTCGTGGTGGTCGTCGTCGTGGTCGTCGTCGCGATTGTTGTGGTGCGTGTCGTGGTGGGTTTCGTGGTGAGTGTCGTGGTGGCCGTCGTGGTGACCACCGCCGCCGCGGTGACCCCCGAAGCCCTCGCACAAGGTGAGCTTGGCGGTCAGCTCCCTGATCGTCTCCCGCTGGTCCAGGATGGTCTCCTTCTGCCTCACAAGGCTCTCGCGCAGGTGCAAGATGGTGGCTTTGGCCTCGTCGGACATCATGCCCCGCCGGCTGCTGCCGTTGTGGCCGTTGTTGTTGCCGTTACTGCTGGGAGCATGGGGCACACCAGGAGGGGAAAAGCAGCTGGCGTCTGCTTCTGGGGGAATGGGAGTGCAAACAAATTTGGGACTAATGCCGTAGTCGTGCTCTATGCTCGGTACACTACTTAACGCAGTTGCGCATGACAAAAAGTAATAGAAAATAAGCGAGCGTAGGGGAAAAAGGGGGAGGACGAACCCTAGAGAGGTTCCAACCTGTTGCTGGTGGCTTGCAGACAACGGCATGAGGCTCAGAGGACTGACGTCTCTGGCCATATTTGGTTGGAGTCCAAGTTGTTGCTTGACAGCTGACAGTTCTTCCAGGCTTTAGTTTGAATGGAGGTCATTTGCGTTGTGTTGAAGGGTGTTGAGGCAGAGCATGTCAACAAAAAAACTGCAGATGAAATCTCCTCTTAGACAACATAAATTCCCTTTTTGGATGGCGAGTGACACAAACTCTGATGAAGTATTCCAAAAGCACAGAAAAAGGGCACTGCTAAAGTCTTTAACTGTGGCACCTTGAAGACAACTCTGCAGAATCAAGCAAGCTTCCTTGGTTCCATGGCAAATTATCAAGCTGTGAAAGCTGAGCTAATGTGTCCCGATAGGTTCTGCTTCTGTCTCAGGGATGAGAGGTTTGGGCCGGTGCCAGGCGAGCGATCCCTCTTGGCTCCAAGGACCTCCCGGGTTCGACAGCCGAGAATAATCCTTTTAACTTTGGCCTCTAATCCTCCATCAAATCCCAGTGCGCCTACCACCTGGAGGGATGGTGGGAACAGATAGAAAATAAGGTATCAGGACAACGGGTCAAGCAGAACTGACACGATAAAAACAATGTACTAAATTGAGGAAGTAGGGTTAGTTCCCATTTCAAGCATTCATAATTTACCCTTCAACCAGGGCAGAACAAGATAGAAGGGAATCTAAGAGATAATGGATAGCTGTGTAAACAATTGAGTTAATGTTTTGTATAGATGAATACAGATGTTGAGATAGTTAACAGAGAATGTGAGAAGTGATCGCCATCGTAAACAATTAGTCTCCCAATTCGTCGGCATTTCCTGTCTGAGCCGGTCGACTGCAGTTCAAGTTCAGCCTCACCGGGAGGCAACACGAAGCGATGGTGGAGGTGGGTCTTCAAGGCTACCTCAGGCCACAGTGTAATCAGATTACGGGCAATTAATCTGCCCCCAAAGCCACCGGCCGGCGATTTAAGTGAACGACAGCCGGTTTTCCTTTTTGAAAAGTTGGCGAGCCTCACGCCCGGCGTGTCGATTGGATATTTTAAAGGCACCATGATTGGGGTGTGAAAGAGTCAAAGGGGAAGGATGTCTTTCCAAAATGAGTCCAAAACAGTTCCCATGATTACACACATCTCCGTCTGTCAAATAGAGTATTTATAACCAACGTTTTGTCATTATAGTTGAATTATTCTGCTTTTCGGTCAAGATTCCCATCAGTCTGAACTGATGTCAACGTGACAGTGAAAGAAAGCAAGTCGTGACTGTTTATATTGTGTATTCCAGATCTTAGCTACATGTATGTAAATAAATACATCTATAAAATCAAAGTGAGTTGTTTGATTCATTTAATTTTTTTTCGCCATGTACCAAACTATCTGGTGCTTCTCCCACATGCTCGTCGCTCGAAGCGTGACGCGAAGCCGAGACGAACGAGTTTCTGATCACGCAGGACTTTATTCCCCGTAAGCTCCTTATCGCTATAGTCTACCACCAGTTCAAACACCCACAGCACCCATTAAACACAAACAGTCGCGTCTCGGACACTGACCTCTCTGTCACACTTGTCCCGAGGACACCTGTGGTTGTTGTGGCCGGTGTTTAAAACACGCTTATTTGCTTTGTTTGCCAAGAGTCTGTGTGGTAAATATCCAGCTAGCCCATCCAACGGTAACGAAATCAACCGACCATTTGCTCCAAACCGCCCTGATTCAACATTTTCCATCTTGTGTAAAAAAGCTGAAGAGTAAAATTGACAAGTACGGGGGAGTATGTGCTTGATGGAGACTTTCTGAAACAATTAGTTTCTTTAACATATGGTGTTTCGGCATGTGTTGAATACTTCGCCTCGCGGGGCAAATATCGAGCTGAAGTAAATGCTGTTCAGTCAACTTCCATATATCTTTTATTTCGACTGTCTTCACCATGTAGTTGTCCGCTTCAAGCGAAGTCCAACCCTTCGGCTTCACTGTTTTTACTGCTGCTACCGGTCGACGGCCGTAATGGCATTAACTCTCGGTATTCCAACAGCTTGTCTGCCAAGCTGACGGAGGAAGCTTCTGTTGTTTCCACCCAGACGGTGACGTCACCCACTGAGTTTGTGAACTGCTTTTCTAAAGCCGTGGGTTTGGCATTTTGACCGTCGCCGTCTTGCCATGTCTGAGCGAGAGGTGACCATATTTGGGCGAGCTGTTGGATCGGATAGCATTTTTGAAGGACGCTACGGCCCCGCCCACTTATAGCAGAAACCTGACTGCAGCACAGGCCTGTCAATCAAACCCTACAGGCCTCCAAACATATCACTTTATATCAAATATCAAATTAATGATGTTCTTTTAGATAGTCTGGCAGAAAACTAATAAGAAGGAGGGACTTTAGTGAACGACACCGTTATGACTTGTGGAAAACATTTATTGACTTTGTATTTTATGGGAAAAATTGAATGGGAGTCTGTGGAGCCGGAGCCCTTTCGGAGCTGAAACCCTAGTGTCCATAGGTGGTATTGCACTTCTGCGTTCTCTAATGTAGCAATGGAGCCTGTTATGCTACCTGACTAGCTAGTTGGTTTACCCAGCATGCCGTTTGGTGGTGTAATTTTGCAAATGCACTATTATTAAGAGTTTCAAATTGTTTATGTATCACAAAATGCTTCGTTATTTTTTGTGGCCTGCGAAAGTAGGTTATTGGTCATTGTTGTGTTTTAAATCTGTAATTTATTATATGTACACATTATGTGCTTTGTGTAAGACATGTCTGTCATAAATGAGAATCAAGACATATCATAAACATATTTTTATAACTTAAAATTGTATTTTTTTGTATAAAATCTGAAGTTCTATAATATTGTAGCCCTAATTTTTATTTTTTATTTCCTGATTATCATCTTCATCCCCCCCTCCTCGTTATCTTTAAAACGAACGCTATTTTAAGATTTTTAAAATAGATTTTTTTTTTAAAGTCTATTTCCATTCTTGCAGCGATTTAAAAAACAAAACAAAAAACACAAAATGACTCGAGTTCACATCAAGATGCAAAAACTTGATCTGTTCAGGTTTCCCTCATCACTGGCTGTATGGATCACGTCACCCCGCCTCTCTTCGTCCTCCTCCCTCCTCATCCTCCCAAAGGTGACAAACTAATAGGATTGGTTGGCTTTAATGCTATTTAACGACGGGTTGGCTGCAGGGTCCTGGTCCTCGTCCTGCCAGAGCAACTTGCCCCCTCGCCCACAAAGTCAAGAGCCATATTTGTTACACGTGTCCCGGTGGCAGCAGAACATGTGAGTGACATGCAGACAACAACAGAAGCAGAAATTATTTCATAATGAAGTTTGCTGCTTTTTCTTACAAAAAAAGTTTGTATTATATTTAAATATTCTTCAAATCCGTTCGCTTTTTTTTTTTTCTTCGTTTAAATTATTACTATTTATAGCAGTGTGTTCCTAAAACTGAGCTCTATAGAAATGCTCTGAACATGTCGATATAGTTTGTAAAAAAACCAAAAATCAATACATCTCTGCTTGACTTTGTTTAACTTTGTTGGGGCAGCGGGTGCACTTCCTCCCCCCTTACCTCCCCCCCATCGAGTGGCTTTGTTCCTCCTGCAGCTTTAAGATGCTCCTCCTCCTCCTCTTCCTGTGCTCCCCCTAAATTCAACCCTCTGCCTCAACCTTTGGTGTCAGGTGCTGTGGCTGGACGGTAAAGTCGAGTCATGCCCGTCCGAACGTGACTGGACGCGACACTCAACGGGCCAAGTGGCACTGGGACGGTGCAGAAGGTGTTATGCCATCGTGTCAGAGAGCCGTGTCAAAGCTGAAGCTTAAATACTTTGAACACATTAAGGTTGACAGGCTGCGGGAGGAGTCCAACACATTAAAATCTCTGGTTGATTGTTGTGTGTGTGTGTGTGTGTGTGTGTGTGTGTGTGTGTGTGTGTGTGTGTGTGTGTGTGTGTGTGTGTGTGTGTGTGTGTGTGTTTTCACAAAAAGTTATGGGAAATAAATTTGAGAGCCAAAAAGCTCTGGTGCTCAATATTCATTCAGCGAGCTTAAAATCTGGCTTCTTATGCCACAAACATGCTTTTTAGATATTGCGCTGAACAGTTGCCTCAAATTATATATCCTTTTAGCCTTTTTTTCTTATTTTCAAATTTTTAAGCCTTAGATAATCGGCTTTTATAACTTTATTTTCACTGACCTTTATTTATTTTTTTTACCACTTTTATTATTTAAATTCTTGCCAAGTAGTTTGTGTTGTCCATTCAGCTGCATTTTTGTATTAAAAGGTGTTATAATACAAGTAAAGTTAGGAACTTGTGGTATGTATTTCATTTTTTGGGATTCATTCAGCAACAATAACGACATATTTAGTTCATTACTGCATCAGTCAAATTCGGGGATTTACAGAAACAATGACTCACAAAAAAGTAAACTGTAAATTTGAAATTTAGAAACGGCAGCAATTCTAACATTTTCCCCAGAATTTTGTACTTTTTATTTTCTCCTCTTATGAGTAATACACCGTTATAAACTATTATAGTACCTCATTCTTCTAATTGTAGTGTGTAACGAAACACTGATTTTAGTTATAAGTTTGTTTTAGTGATATAACGGGATATTCTGCACTCGGGTCGAGTCGCATGGACTTCAACCTACAGAAACTCAAATCTTCATCAAGAGGAAATTCAAATGAACAAACTCAGACATCAAAGAAACTCTCGGAGGTTTAAATATAATTTACTTTTAACACGAGAACTTTTGCTCGGCAGGACTTTCAGTGCTGGTGGAGCTTCAAATGTCTGAACTGTTTGTATTTAAAAACTTCACAACTGAAACTTAAGTTGTAATGACGTTTTAATTTTGAAAGCTTTTTGTCTTGAAGGGATTTTTTGTTTTGAGGGCGAAACTTTTTAGGATTTACCGCATTTCCTTCTGAGACTTTCAGTTGAATGTTGAGCATGTTTTGTTTGTGATGACTTCAAAGTTAAAAGGACTTTTAGTTGAAACCACTCAGCTGTGAAGATCTTGAATTTGGATGTGTTGGTTCCTTTAGGACTTTTAAGCTGTTGTGTTTTTTTTCTGTTTTGGGACGCTGAAATCAAATTTGTCATTCTGCTTGCCGTGCTTTGTTCTACAATTTATTACATGCAACGTTGGGAGTACGATTTCTATCCGTGACCGGTCCATTTCTCTTGTAGAAAAATAACCCGTCACGCAGTTTCTCATTCATAATTCTCTTGTTCTCTTGACTCTGATAATTAGTGCTGCAGTCAATCAATCAAAGCGACAGGGTGGTGAAATATGGCCTCATTTGGAAAAGGCACATATGTGACACCACCTGCTTGGAAGATTATCGGCCCATTAAATGGCCGTTATTGAGCTGTCATCGGGACCGTTGATGACTGGTGGGGCCCTGTCGCTGGCGCTAGCAATGAAAAATGAGACCCTTTGTTTTTTTGCCGAGACTGAAGCGTTCCTGTTTTATGTTCCTGCAACACACGACAAAAAAAATTGCTGACATGACAAATCCCATTTTCATTTACTTTAATCTGAATTTCACAAAAGTCCTCCAGGATTTCACTTTCAGAGTTTTTGTTGTGATTGTCGCGATAACAAATGCTTGATTTTGTGGCGGATTTTTCCTCAAACATTGCGATGCAATTTGCAGAATATGTGTTGTGAGTTTTTTGCAGTAAAAAAATTATAAGACCACATTTCCCACAAACCCCCGTCGCTTCTGGTTTTTTTTCCGGCAGAGCTTCTGCTGAGATCATTTCTTTTGGCAAAATTACAGAAATTCTGCAAAATTGCAAGCCGTCACAAATATTGCGACAATGTCTCAAACTTGTGTTAAATATTGCAATTGCAAAAATCTCAATTCCTGCCATCACCCCATTGTTGATTAAAATTCTCCAATACAATCTATGTTAAACGCTTGATTTAACCATACTGTTATCCAGAATGTTCCTACTCCAGTGTCACAGGTACATTTTGAAATTGCTCGTGTTCCTACAGATGTCAAACTCTCCGTTCAAGCTGTAGTTAAATGGACTTCTTAAACCTGGAAATAATCAGTTACATGTCTTTGCTTTGTCTGCTGAGAAATCTCAACCAGCTGTCTTCACACTATCAAGGATGACAACAAGCACACTGCCAACGTGCCCGCTCGCAGTCCAGAGCCGTCCTGCCTCCTGTCAATGAAAACCAGGCACCAGTTCAATTACAATCAAGTGAAGAAGAGTTACCGCTGGCCTTTTTGAACCGAATCCTTTCTCGCATTCACACGAGCGACACGCAATTACAGTTTAGAGCCGTGAGGGTCAACAGCCCTCCGCTGCGAAGCCGCTAAGTGCCACGTGTGCTGAGAGGCTTAATGCACCTTTGTCCTTTCTAATTTGGTACATTTCGATGGCCGTAAATTAGTCTTTTGTCATTTCTCACCGAAGTGGAGTGTTTTATGAGGATTTAAACTGCTGCACGGTGACATCGGACCAAAGTAAATGACCTCAAAGTCGCTGCAAGACAAGAAAGTTGCTTCAATTTGCAAAGCCAATACTTGGAAGAGATTTTTTTTTTTTTTTTTTTTTTTTTTACGAGAGAATGTTTAATTAGGACAAAGTGGAGCTATATTAGAGCTGTTTTAACAAAAACAACAACAACAACAACAAAAAAGCAGCTGCAAAGACAGAGTAGATTAATGACGCTCACGAAAAAAACCAAGCCAGCGGAACCGACTGGGAAAACTCGCGAAGCCGCCGAAAAGCCTCTCGGGCTCGAGTGTCGAGGGTGAAAACGCGAACTGACTGATGTGACAACGCGCCGGCTTAGCGGAAAAGAGCTCGAAGACGCGGCACGTTGCAGGGAGCTCAGGTTTCTGAGCAAAAAGGTGCGAGCCGATGATGACGGCACGCTGGAAAGTTTCCTTTCCGAGTGGCCAAACTCGATGCCCTTTGACATTACAGACGCTTCATGTGAAGTCCAGAACTATTCTGTGCAATTTTATTTGGATTTTATCGAAGCACGTGACAGTATGTGACAGTACATGAGAGTTTCCAGGATCCGGTCTGTACATTTTTTATCTCGCCACCTCATGTTCGAGCTTCAAAAATGACTTCAATCACTTTATCGTAATTCTTTTGTGCCAGTGATTCAGCGTGAGCGAGCGTCACGCTTCGTCAACAGGCGGATGTCTGATCTGGCATTTTGTCGGGCCGTCGTTAAGCCGTCTCGTGGCCTCGCCGCCGCTAATGAAGAGGAGTCAGGGAGTCAAACCGACGTCTCGGTGCTGCACGTGACCTCGGCGTTAAGGCTACACCTAGAATTAAATGATAAGCAATGCATTTAGATCATCTCTCATGCTTTGATGTCGTTATTACGTATCGACCGCGGGAGCCAAAAGAGTTGGCAACCGACTGGATGCGACAAAGCAAACGCTAGAAAACTCTTAAAAATAATTATATTTCAGTCAAATGTATGCAAAATATTTCTTATTTCCCACCGGGTCAAGTCAAACTGGATTTCAGGTCATATGAAAGCAATTATTTATATATTGTGCCAAAACAGTAAAAAAAAAGAAACATAATGTAAGAGATTTAAGTTCAACTCACTTAAATTTCAGCACGATTTCAAATCTTAGACGTGATGTTCAGTTCAAAAGAGTCGTTGCTGCCGCTCGCTGGCCGACGTGTGACGCTGCTATTCAAGCATCTTTTAACCCTTTAATTCAAAAGCAAAAAACCTTTTGTTGAACTTTTATTGGGGGAAAATCACAGAACTACAAATGCAAACGAGGAAGTATCTTTTTTTTTACTGATGACAGTGCGGTTTTCCTTTAGTTAAATCTTAGTCGTTAAAATCCATCGATGTCACTTTATGCTTTTATTCAGAGTTGATTTTGATAGATTTGAGCTGAAATAAGACTATTTAGCTAGCGCTTCTAATCTCATGTCACATAACTAAATACATCTCACCTTGTGCTGCTAAAATTTGATAAGAAAAAATAGAGAAGTTTCCTTAAAATGCGCCGACTCGTGTCGTTAATCGCACCATCGGCTTCGACTGTAAACAAAACAAACACCCGGAGAACTTCAGCTCTAACTTTGATGTTTTCAGTTGCTCGCGCCAGAGCTTTTTTATTTTTTGGTAGAAAGTCTCAATTTCCCCCCAAAGATAAAAAAAAAAACCACAAAAAAAACCACAACAGATAATTTAACAAGAAGGAAACCAAAATGTTTCTTACCTGCCTGTCAGTTTGCCTCCGAGCTGTTTAGTCCATTCAGCCCACTGATCAGCTTGAGGATGATTAGCTTTAGGTGGATAATTTTAACTCCCTCTCTCTCTCTCTCTCTCTCTCTCTCTCTCTCTCTCTCTCTGTTATGCACACACACACACACACACACACACACACACACACACACACACACACACACACACACACACACACACACACACACACACACACACACACACACACAAACTCCTCCTTCAGCTTCACACCAGCTGACCGAGATTTTTTTAACAGCGACTGCACTTCCTCGACAAATTTATATTTATTCCAAAAGTTCGGAGAAAGTTGAAGAAGGCAAAACAAGGAAGAGTTTTAAAACCTCAAAGATGCAAAACAACAACAACAAAAGAAAAGCGATGAGTAGATCATGAGATTAAGATGGAAGTCACGCTAAACTTGAACTGACATCTCGACAAATCATTTGTCGGGTTTCTGTTTGTCTTTAATTGTCGTATTTTTTCTAAACTGTAAAACATGTTTACAAAAAAAAAAAAAGAAGTGGGTCAAACGATTTGAAGTTCGTCCAATCACTTTAATCTGAAGTCTTTTTAAATGGAAGATTAGGTTGAGCCGGTCGCCTCCCCTTCGTCCTGCAGATCTAAGCCACGCCCACCTATTTATAATATCGAGTGCCTGGCAGAGAAGTCAGACTGGAAAAGTCCCACATACGGGATCTGATTGGCCCGTTGACAGACCTAGTGGCCTCCACACACCGACGACAACAACAACAAAAGCAACACAACAACAGGATGTCGCTTAAAGTGTGCAGCAGTTTGAAACATACTTTTCATCTCTGAGTTTTTGCATCTTTTTGCTTGTGCGTTTATCGATGTTACGAGTTTAAGATCTCCAACAAATCAAACTTCACCACCCAGGAAAATAAACCACAACAAATCCCACAAATGCTGTTCGATCACGGTGTTGGTAAGAATAAGTACGGTACTTATGCAAGTTATTATAAATCACTTTTTTATTTGCACGTTACCCGATTTCCTTCTTTGAAGTGGCGTTCTTTGAAAACCTTTGAGAAACTGCAGTAGTATTTGACGCTGGGTTACGATCTCTGAAAAAAAACAAAAGAAAAGAATCAAGAGTGTAAATATATTAATGTTGGCCGTAGTGAGAGTTCACCGGCTGTAGGCGGGAGAGTCGGTAGTAAGAACAGAAAAGTGTGAAAGTTAAGCGAGTCGAAAGAGAAAAACTCAAACAAGTCTTGTGTCTGCGTCGTGCTATTTTCTGAACCTACATGTGGGTGTAGAAAAAAAAAGAAAAGAAACAAGCTTTTTGTGCTTCCTCCTTCGGTGGATTTATTTTTTTTTCCTTGTAGGATTTTTGGAGCTGAATGGGAGCTCAGCAGAAAACATCTCTTTCCCTTTGTTGGATTCGGAGAGACCATCACGACGCATCTACATCTACATTAGATTTTTTTTTTTTATATCACAGAAAAGCTTGAAAGGCTTTTAAACTCAAGCGTCATCATTGAGACCAAAACTGGCTCAGGTGTGTTTCAGAAATCAGCTTCAAAGAAAAATAACAATATTCTCTACTAAGGTATAAACCAGGTGTTTAAAAAAAAAAAATACAATCTTTTTCTAACCTTCTGTAACTTTCACTTTTATATTTATTTATCCTGAAGACATCTGCCACGAAACGCGACGCATACATCCGGCGTGGTGAGGCGATACATCTGATATGTGTTTTGTGAGTGGGCGTGGCCAAATGGCTCGCTAGCACCATTAAACTGTAGTCCCCCTCAGCTACTTTCACCTACACGCACGAAACTCGGTGGACATGTGTATCATACCGATATATACAAAAAAAGTTTCCCGCCACCATGACTTCAACTCAACAGGAAATCGGCCATTTTGAATTAAGTGGCGAATTTTGGTGATTTTGCACGTGTTGCACTTTTACGAACTCCTCCTCCAGAATTTGATGGACCAACCTGAGGTTGTATCAGTGTAATCTTAACACCTGTGGGATGGAAAGTTATTAAAAAATTTTGTTATCGTCGAGCGGTGTGTCCGTGGCGTGGCGGCCATTTTCAGCATCTCGCCATGAAACTACAAGTTGCTGTAATTTTGATTTACATTGTCCGATCTTCCTCAGACTTTACATATTTGATAAAAGTCCCGTCCTGAAGACCTCTGCATGGTAATATTCAGTCATATTGATAGTGCCACCTGCTGGCAACAGGAAATGACATACTTCATACTTTCATGTGCTTCTTCAAGCTGGTTGATCACATCAACATCAAATCGTGTCAAAATAGCCTTAAAATGTGGCTGATGATATATCGAGAAGCCCATACGTTTTCGGCAAGGGGCGTCGCCATGGAAATGCGGCAAAGTTTGATGTTTCGCCATGAAACAGGAAGTTGTTGTTGCTTGAAACCTCACGAAATGTGGCACATATACATCCGGCGTGGTGAGAAGATACATCTGAAAAAAAAATATTGCCAAGGACGTTGACCACAATTTCACCTCTTGGCTTTTTGTCGTGTTGTCCAACTAACAGTCATAAATCAAAAGAATATTAAATTTATAATAATGTAAAAGAGAGAAAAAAAAGCAGAAAACCTGACATAATGGAGAAACTGTTACCTGGAAATGTTTTTATTTTTTTCCGAATTAAACGATAAGTCAACAATAAAAAAATTGTTTTCGGTTTCGTTTCAGTCGATTAACTGCTTGATTAATGGACCAATTATTGCCGCTCTACTCTGCCCACACAGCATGAGGGTAAACTCCTGCTTGCACATTTATCTTTGCGAATAATATTTTATTCAGATTAGAATCTGCACTGTTTGGCTTTGTGAAAAAAAAAAAAAACTCCAGGCTGAGACTCCAACTGACAGTCCATTTTGGAAATAATTTGACCCAATTGTTTTAGTAGGCGTCCAGAGGACAGAGTTCATTGCCGGACTTTTGCACACAGAATCTTGTGGCTCTTTCTGACTTTTATCGACATACCTGCATGCGCTGGTGTGTAAAAATAAAAGTCCCTCTGCTTGTTAACTCGACACCTCAACTGCTGTGAACGTCTCTAAGAAGTTAACGCATAATTCTCTCGAACACTAACAGCCCTGTTTGACACGATGTCCCCCCATTAGTCATGTCGAGGTCACACAGTGGCGACCGGTACATTTTTACCGCTGACACGGTAGTCTGGACTTTCCCTCGGCCTAAGCATGTTTAATAAGGCCGTCTCAGGGTGACCTCCTGACCTGCGAGGCAGGCTAAATCCAGGACTTTCTTTTTTTCCCCCGCTCTGATCCCTGTTATTTTTGGTAATGGCAGGACAGAGAAAGCCAGCCGGCCGCTTATCTGTTGTTACCGTAACTTCAGGTCGTCATGGTAAAGCCCACCGGCTCGTTCCATTTATAAAAACGGGCTGAAATGATGCAAGACCTTAGTTAAGAAAAAAGAACCCGATTGCCTGCTCTTATGTGACTCCTGTAAATTTAGACTTAATTTATATATCAAATACAACAAAAAAAAATCGAGCATGCAGGTTTTTCTTTTTATACAGTGACAAATATTCAAAACACTTAAACATGCGTTGAGGAATTTTTTGAATAATCATTCTACAGATATGTTTTGACATTTTTCTTTTAGAGTAACTATCTAAACTAAACTAGAAATTTGCCATTAAATTATTGTAGACTTCATTTTGAAGAATAACTCTTCAATTTCTAGTATTAAATTTCTTTTCAAAAAATGAAATTACTGTGGGTTAAAAAATGGTTTGAGTGCACTCGTCACTGTTTAATTAAAATTAAAAAAAAACAAAGACGTGAAAAAGATAATACAGTTCAATTAAACTCCAAACCCTCCCGAGTACAACATACTGATACCATGAACTACTGCACCAAAAAAAAATGTTTGTTTAAATACAAAGTGGAGCTGTATTTGAATTTAAAATTAATTAATCTAGAAAAAAAAGAAGTGTCTTTTTCTTTTGTATTTTTGCACCTTTTGTGCTGTGATGCACAAGCCTGACATGATTTTTTTTTTTTAAAGGAAGAAAATAAAGCTTCCTCACATCCATCAGACTATCCTTAAAATATATTTATATTTTACTGTTGTTTTCCCCCGATTACAAGGAAGAAGTAATTACCTAGATGACCTCAGTGAAAATTCAAGTGCTCCTCTCTTCTTTTTTTTTATGGTCTCCTACATTCAACGTTTTTTTTCCATAAAAATATCATTCAGTAACGTCTTTTTTTGTTGTTGCCAGAAACACCTCGACAACATTCGCGCAGTTACGCACATTCATGCTTTGAAGACGCCCAGTGAAGACACAATTGGATATTTATTATTATTTTCCCAAAGAGTGGTTAAAATGGGATAAAAGAAAAAAAATAACTCAATTCAATTCGCCATCAGTGAAGCTGGTACAGTTTATATCAGCAATTTAGCATTAGTATGTCAAGTAAACATCAAATACTCATCACAACATTTACTTATAATTCTACAAACCAGCAACGTGGAATTACTCGCTGCTTTTTTCAAAAGACACTTACATCTAATTCAGTGTGCTTTCTTTTCATGTTTTAACCACGATAATGCTAATCGCTGTTGAGGATGATGCGTTTTCCGTGTAGGACTTCAGCACAAATAACGATGCTAGTTTTCCAGCAGACAAGCCGGTATGTCGAGCAGCTGTCTGAAAAAAAAAAAAAAAAAAAAAGACGCTCTTGCTATTTTTACATGCCCCCTGTCTTTCCTCTCTCTCTCTCTCTCGCTCTTTCTAGTGCTGTTGAATGATAGATGTCAGGAAATTATTTTATTCCCATATGTATTCATGCCAGAATGAAACAAAGCTCTTCATGTGGTAAAAAGCCTTTTCAGTCGGCGCAGGACTTGACGGATACATAATAGTTTTCAGAATGAGATAAGCACATGTTAAGCACAAGCACACGGGAACCAAAACTATGAATAAATTTGAATATTTCTGTTCCTACTGTTGGATTAGGAAACTTTATCATCTGATAAAACGTTTGAGTGACAGCTCAGGAGAGGCTCCACAAATAGCCTTTATGTAACCCTGAAAAGTTCAGCTGGTAGATAAAGTGGGAGAGGATGACAAACAAGAATATATATATATATATATTTTTTTTTAATTTATTTATTTTTTTTCTAACTAAATGTGTCAGTTAAGCTCTCTGACAGACAACTTTAGCAAAGTTAAGATCTTTAGTTATTTTGAAAAACGGTGATTAAAGATTTTTCCAGCCTCACAAAACATCCATGAAACATTTCCAGTGTTTCTGAGGGTTTGAAGATGGACGTGTTCAATACGTGTTGCTTCTTCTAGCAGAAATACATCAAAGTACTTGAGCTGCTATAATATTCAGCACCGAAGTATTTTCCAAACTTTGTACACAGACACGATGAGGAATTATCAAAGAACGACACTATTAAGAGAATCTGACAATCAAGAACATTTATGTTCTCCAGAATTTTATGAAGGAACATTTTCTTTGCAAAGTAAAAGTAGTAGTTTAGTAGTAGTAGTTTTTTTTAAACATTTCATTTCGTGAGCTTTGAAACTAAAGTCATATTAAGATCTCTGTGGAGGTGAATATTGTTAAAGTTTTTTATTTATTTTTTTATTATTATTTACGCATTCAATGCATGAACAAAGATGAGGTCAAAACCTAACATTTGATGGTACCAACATATACGAACGCTAGTCTTTTTTTGCGCTATATCCCGACGGCCGTCGGTGTAACGGTAAGAGTCAAAGCCAAAGAGTTTCAAGTCTGACTTTTAATTTAAAACACTTTGAAGTGCCACAATAAATAGAATAAGTTGGGTTTTTTATTTTATTTCAGGTGATAAAAACCCCGCAAAAAGACAAAAACAAATTAAATGGCAAAAAAAAATTAAGTATTCCGCCGTAATTTCCGTAACACATCATCCAGAAACCGGGATAGTATTTATGAACGGTGATTCTGGAGCGTGGACCCGCGGGTCGTCGCTGACGCATAATTACACCTAATTATCGTTTACGCGATGAGGAGCCGAAGAGAGCAGGTAATCAACGAGGTCGCAGAATACAGCGGAGAACAAAGAGAACGAACCTGTACGTAAAAGATCTACAATATGAGTCAGAAATGTGTGTGTGTGTGTGTGTGTGTGTGTGTGTGTGTGTGTGTGTGTGTGCGTGCGTGCGTGTGTGCGTGTGTGTGTGTGTGTGTGTGTGTGTGTGTGTGTGTGTGTGTGCGCGTGTGCGCGCGCGTTTTCTTTCTTTTTTTTTTTTTTTACAGTCATTTAATTTGATGACTCATCAGCCGCTGCATTAACTCAGAAGCAGGAGAGAAGTCGTGGTATCGAGCTCTCACTGTGACATCATCATCATCCTCTTTGGAAAAACCACACACACGTTGACCACCTTTGTTGTCTTTGAGCGTTCGTTTGCTGTCGCCGGGAAGCATTAATGTTGTTTTCAGCCTGCAGGGAATCTTTCTTTAAAGTTTGGGACGAACGTTCCCGTGACCACAACTCAAGAAATGATTCTGTGAGAAGAACTTCCACACAAATAGTCTGATAGGAGGAGATGATGAAGGAGGTCAAAGGTTTGGCTTTTCTGTCCATTATTCTGCCAGATACATTAAACATGTATTTTTATTCAAAGTTAGAGAAACTTATTACTACTATTGGATGGATGGATGGATGGATGGGTGGGTGGGTGGATGGATGGATGGGTGGGTGGGTGGGTGGGTGGATGGATGGGTGGGTGGGTGGATGGATGGATGGATGGATGGGTGGATGGATGGATGGATGATGGATGGATGGACTTTATTAATCCTTCAGGACATTTTTACGAGAAGATAGAAGGTAAGCAATAAAAATTGAGGTAGAAATATACAGTCAGCAGTTTAGTGCAAAAAATAAAAATGGTAGGATTGGATGGATTTGGCCGGAGGTGAGTTATTGAGCCGGATGAGTCCGGTGGAGGAGGAAGAGGAGGAGGAGGGGGGTCCGGATTATCCAGCATGAATAACAGTAAACAAAACACCTACGCTTCCTTTCCTGAGAAGAAGGTGCATGTGGGCCGTCTGCAGGGCGTCAGTCGGACTGAGGACGTGTCCATCATCCTCAGCAGGTCACGCACGCTAATCAATCCTCTTTGCTGCTCTGCGTCGCTGTAATCTCATCAGACCTCGCTGCAACACACAAGTTCAGGGTTCAGGCTCCGAAGCCAGCAGGATCAGAGCGGCTTAGTTTCAGCCCCCCTTCCCCCCACGCCGCCGCCCCCTCCCCGAACGGCCTCGCCACCTGCCGCCGCCACCTCGTGGTCAGGGCTCGCTACTGCACAGTCTGTTTATTAGAAGCTAATGTTGCCGTGACGAGGAAGCGAGAAGAAGAAGGTCACTGATTAGGGTTAGGGTTAGGGTTAGGGTTAGGGTTAGGGTTAGGGTAACCCTAAGACTAGCTGCCCTCGAGCAACGCAGCCTCCACAACGGCGTGGAGTCTGGTGAGACGTCACCTTCCTGTTTGAGTGAAAGAAGAAAGTCAAGAAAAGTCAAGAAACACCGTATTTATTTAGTTTATTTATTCCCCAATGAATCTGTCGCCTCGTCCACACATTTCTGCACTATTTCTAAAAGCTATTTTTTCTTTAGTGCTTTACGCTGATGAAATATTTCTCCCTTAGTGAATCATCAGGTAAAATATATATTTATATTTAAGTAACGTAATAAAAATATCCGTTCATTCTCCTTCATTATCTTTGGAAGAAAAATCTGCTGTTTTTACTGCTTCTGGGACAAACCAGAAGGTTGAACATTTACTTTCATCAAAACGTTTTACCGTTTTGTCTTCGAGTATTAAACAATTTAACCGTAAACTGAATATAAAAGAGTTCGTAGCTTCCAGATCTGAAAAATGATTCTGATCCAGAAGTGTCTTCAGCTGCAATACCAGCGAGTGCCACTAGAGGTCGGCTCCAAAAAGCCTCCGGCTCCATAGACTCCCATTCAACTTCTCTCATCAAATCCAAAGTGAATAAAATGTGTCCATCAGTTATCTCGGTGTTGTTAGCTAAAGTCACTCCTTCTTCTTAGTTTTCTGGAAACCTTCCAGACATCAGTTCATGACTCTGAGCCTCCATCGTCCACCTCAGCATCGCTGGGCATTTTAATTCTCACCGTCTTCTCCGTCCTTCACTTTTCAGTCCTCCATCTTTGGCCTGTCTGACACACACACACACACACACACACACACACACACACACACACACACACACACACACACACACACACACACACACACACACACACACACACACACACACACACACACACACACACACACACCATTTATCAAGATGCCAGGCACATCTGACTGCAGTGTTTTCTGTCTCTCAGGCTGCAGGACGACCGGCCGCTCGCCGACCCTCCGAGGAGACGGATGCACGAAGCCAGCGAGTTAGAGGACGCGTTGTGACATCATCACCACATTTTTTTTTCACATTCTCACATTTTCTCACATCATTTGTAATCTTCGAGTCCACCTCAGAGATCCTCCCGGTGAAATGGGAAAAGGATCCGATCGTTGGATACGACCGGCGAGAACAACAATCGCTTTAGTTCAGCTCTTTTTTGTTTGTTTTTGTCATCACAACACATCAGGACGATGTTTTCTTCTCAACCTTCGTTTGAGACCAGAAAATAACAACAATATTAATGCAGATACTCGAGAGATAACAAAAAAAAAAAAACGACAATTTTGTTTCAGCAGTTTTGATTTATGACATAAACACACACAAAAAAAATAAACTACAGAAAGATTTTGATCCTTTGATTGTTTTCCAGTTTGGTGGAACACATTTTCTATAACAATGCAAACACATCTCCCTCTTTGCATTCTGCATTCAGCTGATATGAATCTGTGACGAGCTGAACAAAGCAGAGCAGATTTGATCGGCGCTCCAGGAGGTGGACGTCAACGGAAGCACTTTTTCTGTCTGCTTGTAAAACACTCGAGTTTAAAATGAGCTTTTGCACGAACCTCCCTCGAAGTCAGATCTTCTTCTGGCTTCACCTTTTTCTCGTCTTTTTTTAATATTCAGCCCTTGAATGTCACCGCTCGCCGGGACGGAGGACGGTGTCCCCACCAAATGTCACAGTTGGTAAAACAAGTTAAATTATGCCGAGTCATCACTCAGCCTGTCTGCAGTTTAGGGCTCGAGAAGGTGACTGCTAATAGGAAGCTGGAGATGGTGTGTGTGTGTGTGTGTGTGTGTGTGTGTGTGTGTGTGTGTGTGTGTGTGTGTGTGTGTGTGTGTGTGTGTGTGTGTGTGTGTGTGTGTGTGTGTGTGTGTGTGTGTGTGTGTGTGTGTGTGTGTGTGTGTGTGTGTGCGCGCCGCCATCACGGCTGAAGGACACAACAACACCAGTACAGTCTGAAACTCATTGTTTACAACTTTTAGAGCATCTGACAGAAACGAAGCAGCCGGTCGGTCTTCTAAAGAAACAACGGAGGAAAAGTTGAAAGTGTTTCTGAATTCCCTGATACTGCACAAACAAAAAAAAGCCTTGAAATGACAAAAAGCAGGAAAAGATCTTATGACTGTCTAATGATTCTGTGTTTGTGTGATTTCCAAGAAGAATTCCCTTTTTTAAAATTCAACACAGCTGCAGTTCTGCACGCTGACGGTATTTTTTCTTCCCTCCCAACAGTTGTTCATGTCGACCGAAGTTGGTTTAGACAAGAAAAAAGACAAGTTGCAATAGCCCCGCCCCCTTTTTGGTCCCGTTGTGACACATCACACCCTGAGGTCCTTTCACTTGAAGGAGCGGCGCTGTGAATATTTATCACAATTTCAAAGACTACAATAACCTTAAAAGACCCCCAAAAGAAGCGCTTCCTCTGCGGTGAAGCCGGCGGGACGGGGCGGGGCGGGGCGGGGCGGTGTCGGGGCGGGACGGGACGGGGCGGGGCGGGACGGGGCGGGGCGGTGTCGGGTCGCTCGGCGACGTCCGACCACGTGACGCCAGCCGAAGGTGTCGAATCTACAATTCCCTCTTCAATCAGTGGGATCGTAGGTGGCGGCCGCAGACATGAGCCTCACAGCCAGGGTCGAGCTGACACAAACCCCCCCCCCCCTAACCCCTCCTGGGTCAGCTTTAATGTCATTAACAGGTGGAGGGCAAAAATAGACGGGGTGTGTGTGTGTGTGTGTGTGTGTGTGTGTGTGTGTGTGTGTGTGTGTGTGTGTGTGTGTGTGTGTGTGTGTGTGTGTGTGTGTGTGTGTGTGTGTGTGTGTGTGTGTGTGCGCACGCAGGGTGACACATTTTCACACGAGTACATTTTGAAGTTGAGAAACTCATCCAGCACAACTGACCATGTTAGCGTAAACAAACAGATTCACTTTCAGGGGCTACAGTGTGACTGCATAGCTCACACACACACACACACACACACACACACACACACACACACACACACACACACACACACACACACACACACACACACACACACACACACACGTGCACACACGTGATCCTGCAAGGTAACACTGAGAGCTGCACATGCACATAAATGCACATTCGCGTGTGTGAAGCAGCAACTCTATATGTACACACACACACACACACACACACACACACACACACACACACACACACACACACACACACACACACACACACACACACACACACACACACACACACACACACACACAGGAGCATTTAGCTGATGGTTGTTTTTCACCTCCAAACACCTCCACCCCCTTTCTTTTCTCCCCCCCCCCCCCCCTCCGGCTCCCTCCCCCTCCACCTCGCCCTCCATCACTCCGAGGAGAAACCGCCACACACACACACACACACACACACACACACACACACACACACACACACACACACACACACACACACACACACACACACACAAAAAGCAGGTCAGCAACTCGTTAGTGTCGTCGTGGTGTTAAAGAGTGAAAAAAATAAAACAACTAACGCGTCTAATTTGAGCATGATATTCTTTTTTCTGGCTGCCGATCTATTCGGGGGGTCAGGAGTGGGTGAGGAGGGGGTGGGGGGGGTTTGGTTGGGTTAGGGGTGGTGGGGGGAGGTCGGAGGAGGGGTGGGAGGGGGGTTGGTTGGCTGGGTTAAGGGTGGTGGTGGTGGTGGGGGGTGGGGTGGGGTAAAGCTGAGCTGGCTTCCTCCGCTCCAGCGTCGTGTGTGCAGAGTGTTTATGGACGTCACCGTTTGCCGTTTGCCGATCGCACGCCGGCTTATTTCTGAGAGTCGGTACCGGGAGGACTTTGTTCTGGTCGGGGGGGTGAACCTGTTAGAGAGGCCGCCGCCCGCAGCTGCCGTGTAATGAGTTTCTTCCTGCTGATCTTCCACGGTGACCAATCGGAGGCCTTATAAGGAGGGCCGCGGTCGCTTTTGATGAGTAAGGAAAGCGGTATTTACTTCCTTTATTTGTTCTAACAGCTGATTTTCGGAGCCACTGAACTGTAATCACACGGTGTGAATGTGAAACGTGAACTCTGCTCTTGTAGATTTTTTAAACTTTTTTTTTATGTCAACTGGAACCTTTTTGGACAAATAACATGCAATCTGCTTTAAAAAATATATATGTATATATTTTGCTTTTTATCTTTTACAGTGCAGAAGTTATTATCGGCGCGTCGGCAACAAGATAAATGATATAACTTTCTTACAATACGGATTGCAGTTCTTCATCTTCCAACGAAGTTTGACTTGAGTTGTTTTTGTAGAAGAGAAGAGTTGCAGGTTTCCTCTGAGATTTAAGTCTGATGAATCTTCTCGGTCTGTAACGTCAGCTGCTACCGTCTCATAGCTGAACTTCCGTTCTTGGCCGAAGTCCTGGAATCGTTCGGTCGGTTTACAACTCCTCGTCTTTATTGACGTGCTAATTACGATTGCTCAATGACAGCTGCCGGTTCAGCGGTTGATGACGTCGACCTCCCGGACGTCGGCGAGCTTTCAAATCCAACCGCAGGAAGCTCAGACTTCAGAAACGCGTCGTTCTCGCTCCGCTGCTGTTTAATTCACACGTAAATGACATCGTTTCGTCTGATCGAGACTTCGGTGCCAGTTCTCTCCGCCGATGATACCATCCGACGCGTCTCCGGCTCGGACACCGACTCGTCTTCACGCGTTTCGGTTTTAAATCGTGTCTTTAATCGCTGACTGGTTTCAAACGCAGAAAAGAGGAAGTAGAAGTTTCCCCTTCGTCCACCGGTGAACTCTTTTTATCCAGCTCTTATTAAAAAGTATGAATTTAGCTCGACAGCAGCATTATTTTCAACATCTGCTTCACAGCAAAAAATCCAAATCAACCACAAAGAAAACGTTTGATTTCCTCGGAGCAGAGACGTAAACAGTTTGTTTTAAATCTCTTGTTTGTTGTGTTGTTTGTTTTCACGTCTTCAGCTTTTTTTTTCCTCTCAATGAAAAAGTGTGAATTAAAAGTTGGACGGAGGACGAGAGCCGCGACGTTTGTGTTGACGTGGGAGGTTTGTCGTTGAGGCGCCCGGATGATAAAACAACGTTTGTCTGAATGTGCATCTTAAAAAAGCATTTTCCATTTCCTGAAACGTTGCGTGTTGTTTGTCAACGTTTTAAATAAAACTCGCTTCTCGTCTCGTTAGCGCGACGCGAAGGCGAAGCGTTCTCCCGGGGGGAAGTGTTTCATTTTTGCTAACAAGAGGGGAGACGGGGCGGCAGACACGTCCGTTGTCACCGGTCTGAGTGGGAACAGCTGTTCCCCCCCCCCCCTCCATGCAGACACAAAGGGGTTTTTAAAACCCCTGAAATTGTCCCGGCCCGCGGAGCCGCGCGACGTCTCCGCCGCGTTAGCTTCTTTCTCGGAATAGATAAACGGTCGAAAAGACACGAGGAGGAACCACAAAGCGTCTCGGAATAGACGGCAGGTTAGGATTTCACTATGCCGACCGTTTCCTGTATGCGCCCGCTGTCACATAACATCTCAAAATAGATAATTGATTGTGATACCGCCATGCTAAGTGCTTTTATATGGCCTATCCTCGCTTGTCCTGACGGCAGAAATAAAGAAGCAGAAGAGGACACGGGGAGTTATTTGTGTTCTTCTCATCACTTTTATGGGTTTGTTTGTTTTTCTTCTGTTAAATTGACTCAATTTTCTTTCTTCGGGCTGAATTCCAACAGAAAAAGCTTTTCATCAGAAGGTTTTGTGGATTCATCAGAGTTGTTTGAACTAAAATCTGAAGCTTTATTTGCACCTCAGATAACGTTCGTCACATGACTTGAAGGTTCTTTAGAAATAGTTCCTTCAGAAGAACGTGACGAACCTTCACAGATTGAATTCGACGCCTGGTCGACATCCCGACAGAATAAAGACTCGCTGCTCGTTTATCTTCTCAGGTCCAGACTTAAGTTCACGTTGTTGGAGTTTGTTTCTTCATCACAACTAACGATCGATGGGATCTTGGTACTTTAAAAAAAAAAATGTTTACTTGATCTCAAATATCTCGCAGGATGGAAATATTCCAAATTTGGCACAAACATTCACTCGGACTCGAGGGGGAACTGATTCGATGTTGGTTGGTGAAAAGGTCAGAGGTCACCGGCCTCACCATCCCTCCGGTTCTCCTGAACCCGACACCTCAGAAATGTCTTTGCTGTTTTCTGCGACGGAGACTTTGTTGAGGTTGTGTGAAGACGAGCGTCTTTCACGATGAAGTCAGTCCCACTAATTTCACTTCCTCTTCCTTCCTTTCCTCTGTCCTCTCCAGGCGGTGTTCCTTCACTCACTCCTGACCTCTACCTCGACATCCTCTTATACTATATCATATAGTATATATATATAATATATATATATATAATTTTTTTTAATGTATTTCAACATGATTCATTTATCCGTTTTGCATCTTTCGTCCAAGATGCTGTTATTTCTCAAGAGAAGGATGATTCCCGCCTCATCCTGCTGAAGTTTTCACACATTGTGTGTTTAGTTTCCGTTACCAAGGAGATTTTCTGGGGTTTATAAATCTCTTCTTCTACTTCCTGACTTGGTAATTAGTTCTTATCGTTCTACCTCCGTTCTCCTCTGCTCCTTTCTGTCAGATACACCTGTACAGCATTATTTCCCTTAGACTCATGACTTAGAAAACACAAATCATTTCATCCACTTTTAGATTTTTCTGCTGCAAAAAAAATTTGACTTAAAAGGAAAAACACCCAAAAAAACAGATTCAGCCATCGAACGGAACCTTTACTGGTTTTCTGTTTTGTACAAAATGTTTTCCACCTTTTTTGTGGCCGACGAGGAGGGCCGCCCGGTGGGCGCCGCGGCATCGGGGATGTCTGGAGGCGTCGCAGCCGGAGGGCCGGCTCAGGGCCCGGCGGCTCTGTCCGGCCTGATGAGCGGACGCAGCACGTTCGGTGGAGGCAAGCGCCGCCGGACGACGTCGACGGGACACGCCATGAGCGAGGCCCAGGAGGGAAAGGTGACCGCTTCTCATATCGTGTGGATGTAGGTTCTCCTTCAGGCTCTGGACGCCGAAGGGAAAGCGATCGACCGCGCGCCGGGACGCCGGAGGCTAACGTGAGTCGGTGGGGAGGACGTCGGGACGGAAACGTGAACCTGAATTTTCTTTCTCGTGTTTCGTCGCCAGATCAAACTGGCGTTCTTCGTGGCCATCGTGGGCGTCGTCCTGACCGTCCTCGGCGTCGGCACGGAGTTCTGGGTGGAGCTGGCAGCCCCGAAGCATTTCTACAACAATCAGGTGAAACATCAACACCAGCAAAACAAAGACAGACGACGGTGCCGTTTCCACCGGCGGACAGACAGAGTGAGGGTGTCTCAGATCTCATTAATCTGTCCGGTACTGTACGAAAAGCAACTGAACAGTAATTTCACAGTTGAAATGCTCGTTTGGTCCAAAGAGCTAAAAAACAAAAACAAGCCTCGTACCGGACGGTGAAAGAAAATCTGCTGCTGCTCCTGAAAGATTTGCATTTGTTTGCAGACCTGCCTGACGGCTCACTACGGCCTGTGGAAAGGCTGCACCAAGACCCTGTGGGTGGCCGACATCGACCCGGAGAGGGAGAGCTGCGGACCCGCTGAACTGCCCGGAGGTGACTCGAGGAAATAACCGAGCGGGTTGGCTGGACGTGTGTCTTGACTTTTTATGGTGTGTGTGTGTGTTTGAGGTGGCGGATGATTGACGGACGGACGGACGGACGGACCGACCGGACGTTTGACAGACTGTTGAAGCTGCTTGTAGAGCGCTCGGTTTGAAGTGAGGTACAAACGAGTGGTCCACCTGACTTTCCCGTCTAGACGAACGCTGCTCGGCTCTGTGTTTTGGTGACGGCTGAACTGAACAGTGGAGCTGACTAACCGGATGAGTCATCGCACTGAAATGATCCACATTTTGTTTTTGGGTCAAGTGAAGGACAACAATACCTGCGTTTTCTGGTCTGGGTGTCTGAACTACTGAATTTTAGTTTGTGTTTCGGAGTTTTGAATGTATTTATTGCATCGATCCAATCCAGCTGCTGTTTAGTCTTTTTCATCCGTTTTAATGAGGTTCAAACTGGAGGCGCAAAAGGAGCTAAAGGAAACGAGACACTCTGACGTCTTGACTTTGGACTTTTCTTTTGTTGAGTGAGAGATAACATTGTTAAAGGTGTTTGCAGTGTCGCTGTTGTTCTCGATGACTCACCTGTCGATGAACTTCCCTCGTTTTGAAGAATGATTCACATAAAAAAAAGCACAGACAGACCGAGACGTCCAACAAAGACGTCTTCATGCGTGTTTGTCGTCGGTTTCAGACAAATTATCTGTTATCTTGTTCCGATGCAGAAGTGTCTTCAGCTGCAATACCAGCGAGTGCCACTAGAGGTCGGCTCCAAAAAGCCTCCGGCTCCATAGACTCCCATTCAACTTCTCTCATCAAATCCAAAGTGAATAAAATGTGTCCATCAGTTATCTCGGTGTTGTTAGCTAAAGTCACTCCTTCTTATTAGTTTTCTGGAGGTCCATCTGAAAATAATCCCTCATTCATTAGAAAAGAAGATTCAAGAAGACCTGGTTTTGGGGGCGTGTCTGTTTTGATTGACAGGCCTGTGGTGCAGTCAGGTTACAGCTATCGGTGGGCGGGACGTAATATCGTCAGGTTTCCAATTAGATCCACCGCTCCTCCCCCAGCTCGTCCAAATATGGTCACTTCCTGCTACAAACCGCTCCGAACTAGCAAAGATGGTGACGGACAGAATCTGAACTGGAGGATTCATAACAGACGTTTAACAAACCGACGAGTCACGTCGCTGCTGGTTGATGATCGTGACCGGCTTCTTCTAAGCTGATTAAAATATGTATTGCTTGGCATCGTCTACTAATTTGTAATCAGTGGACCTCCAGTGTTTTACCACGGACGGTATTACAGCCTTCGGTCATGTCAGTGTGCAGAGAGTAAATGATGAATTCCTCCATGTTATCCTGTTTACATGTTGTTGGTGCAGCGGTTTCTCTCTGGACCAGAACCATTCGGGGATTAAAGGTGCTCACATGTTCCGCGGTCAGCGAGAGGGAAAAGTCCAATTATTGTCCGGCAGGCTCGGCTGCAGCTGAGCTTTTTTATTTGTCGATGGGATTTGAATTTCTGCCCTTTTGGGATTTGAGTGTGGAGGAAAAAAACCAACCCAGAACCCTCTGAAGATGTGGCTTTGATCAGACCAATTAAGAGTGAGAGGGGGAAGAGATCGAGGCGTCGCCGTCTAGTCGACTGGTTAAAAGACCTGGAATGATTAAATGGTACAGTACAAATGGAGCTCTTTCCTCTCGTCTGTCTCTCTTTGTTCCTCCTGCAGAATCAAACTGTACCTACTTCAAGTTTTTCACCACGGGGGAAAACGCTGTGATGTTCCAGAAGACGACGAAGAAGAGTGAGTCACGCTTTGCTCTTCTGGCCTCCACCTTTTTATCACCCCCCTCCCCCTCCCGCCCCCCCTCCACCCCACCTTCCTCCCTCCTCCTCATCTTCTTCTTCCTCACCCATCTCTCTGCCTCTCCATTGTCTGGCCCAGTGAGTGTTTGAAATGTATTCCGCCCACGCCGCTGCGTTCGAGTGTCTCCGTCCTCGCCTCTCGTTTTTCACCGGCAGCCTCGCCGACGCTTCGAGATCCCGCGAAGGAGAGACGGTCGGACGTCCGGTCTCATCGTCTCGGCCGCCGGCACGTCGCCGTCGCACTCGAGTGCGGCGATTTAATTAAGATGCGGTCGTGAGGGTGTAAAAACGAACGTACGCGTCAGATCCCACTTTAGATGGATTTTTGGTATTTTTGGAATAAAACTCGTTTGAGCACGACCGATGTTTCAGCTGCGTTTCAAGCTAAAATTTTATTTTCCAAAATTCGCTCGTAACAATTCGATTATGAATCAACATGTTTGTTTATTTTTGTTTTGTTGTTCCACGCTGACATTTTGTCACATTTTGTTTACCGTCGCGTCTAATCTCACAGAAACACAGTTTTACCTGCAAAGCTAACGTCTTCTTCTTCTCCTGACGTTATTTAACAGCAGCCGCCAGACAGCTTTTAGACACATTACCGCCACCTTCTGACGGGAGTGACGTACTGCAGCCAGGCGGCGGTAAAAAAAAAAAAAAAATCAGGGAGAAAGTTTGTAGCATTTTTTAACAAATATTTTAACGGCTATTCAAAAAGCATCGCCCATCCCTTCTTTGCAGCATATTATGTGTGCATGTTGTATAAGAGGAAAAATGTGGGTGAATGTTTTAGGTCCATGCCACCTATCGCTCTCGTGTGTCAATATGCAGCATCACCATCATCACCATCATCGTCATCTGAGCTGTGACGCTGCTCGTACCGATTGTGAAACGCTTTCAGTATCATTTTGATCATCACCTCCCTCCAACCTGCCTGCTCTGTCTTTTTACATACAGTATGAAAGCATGTTTAATCAACACTTTTTGATTCGTAGCGCTGTCCCCCCCCCCCCCCCCCGCCCCCGTGCAGATCTAAACGTAGCCTCCGCCATGTTGGCCATGCTCAGCCTCTTCCTCATGGTGATGGGAGCCATCTGCATCACCATGGCTCTCAGTAAAGAGATCCTGTTCTTCCTGAAGCCGGCGTCCGTCTGCTTCATCCTGTCAGGTCAGTGGAGGCGGCAGGCAACCGGCGACCTGCCGTCCAAAAACTCACAAATGGAAAGCCCGGTTCCCTCTTTGATAACGGGATCCCCCCTCTCCCTCCCCCCCACGCAGGCGTCCTGGTGCTGCTGTCCCTGGTGGTGTTCCACCAGTCCGTCCTCGCCCTGCTGGCCAGCGACCACACGGTGCCGCTGCACCACGAGCTCTCCTGGTCGGTGTCGTGCGTCGGCTGCGCGGCCGCCGTCCTCATCGTGGGCGGGATCCTCTTCCTGCTGCTGGCGCTGCCCTACAACCCCTGGAGGAAGTGTCTCCCTCACAAGGACAGCAGCAGCAGCAGCAGCTAAGGCCCCCCACCCCCCGGAGGTGGTGATGCTGCACTTTATCTGGCCAACCCCACCCACCCATGTGTGTGTGTGTGTGTGGTTGAGGGTGCTGAGAGGCGAGGAGGGTTTCCCAGAGACGTCTCAGCAGAGAGGTCCGCTTGTTTCGTTGACCCGGAGGCCTTTTCACTGCTTTAATCACTTTATTTACCAAATCCAAAACACAAACCTGCGTCTGCAGTATAATATTGATCTTTAGCGAGAAATATCGTCGGCATTTTTAGCCCAGTGTGCTCGCTCCAGATCCCGCAGACTGTTTAATAATTCATTTTATTCTGAGGAAAACAGCTACGTGCGATAAAAGTTCCGACACCATATTCAATTTTTTTTTTTTTAAATTCACTTTTATTTTGAAGGACATCTTAATGCTCCGATGTGTGTGGGAAACACTCCTGTATTGTCTTACTCATAATCCTGCAGGGTTTGGAGGCAATTTCCATTTAGTTTGTTTAAATAAATTCAATATTATTGATTTGAAAATTATTCAATGTCGTCACTGACTTTTTAATACCTATTTCAGCCCTCGTGTATTAAACTCTTAAAGTGCTGAAAACACTGTTTTAACTGGTGGAGCAGCTAAAAGTTTCACAAAGTGATCGAGAGTCGAGATTTTGAATGAATCCGAGCCAAAATTTCCAATTCTTCTAACGTTTGTTTTTTCTCGTGAACGACGACATCAGTACAGCGGGTTTATGCTCACTTCACGTTGTTTTACTGCATCTGAACTTCCATAATTTCCCCCTTTAAGTTTGAAACGGCCCTCTTTCTGCTCTCAGGTAGCAAACACCATCATAAACAAACCGAAACAGAGTTGTAATTTTGACCTCCGATCTTTCTGAAACCAGTTTATTCTCAGTGATGTGCGAAAACAGAAATAGTTTGTTCGTCCTCTTTTCGCTGCCTTTTCAAAGTCTGTATTCGATGTTTTGTTGCTCTTCGGCGTTTGTTGAAATCGACGCCAACGAGCCGGATGTAACTCCGTCTCCTGGAAATCACATTGAACTAAAACGTACCAAAAGCCTGGGTTGAATTTTCTCATAACTACGATGTGGGAACGATGTTTGAACTTCACATTCAGTCATATTTTGCATCAGAATATTTCATTTTTAAATGCTATATTTTCTTGCAGTGACGACAAAGTTATATGTTTAAAGTTGTGATTTTGGAAGCACTAAATCGCAATTTCTTTGTACATTAGGGGGCGGTAGTGAGTCACCGTTAGCATTAACAACCCACCAGAAACGTCCCATCAAACTTCGTTCCTTTGTTTCTCCAGCGGACAAAACGTAGCGTGCTTCGTACACCCATCATCCACCCCGACCACCTCCCTACGACTCCGCTGTGCTTCACAACCAAGACATTCATTCTTTCAAAAATAATTTAGCCTCTAAAACAAAAATCAAGGCAACATTTTACAGTTCATTTTAATTTAATAGGAATATAATTTGGTTATGTGCAGTGTGAGTGTAATTTCAAGGAGTCAGGGTTGTAATGGCACAAATGCAAATGTTAAGATCGTAACGTTTTGTTTTTCATCACATGCATTGTTCAGTCGGTCGTGCATTCATTGTAAAAGAGTGTATGTTTGATATTTTAAATGATATTATGTGCTAAACAACTGGCGGACATTGTAAAGATTTCTATCAGAATTGAAGCTGCTTCAGTTTCGATCAGTTTTTAACTTCAGTGTGTTTCTTCTCTGGGAAAAAAAAAAAAAAAAAAAAAAAAAAAAAGTGCTTCTGTGTGGCTGAACGGAAGCTCGAACCATCGCGGCAACTTTTTTTTTTTTTTTTTTGAACTGAATCAATTGAGTATGAATGAGCTCATTTTATTATTAAACAGGACATGAATATTTAATGTCATCCGTCTCAGGTTCCCGTCTCTTCTCCCGTTCTGCACATCCGACACGTTCTCGGCTTACGGTCGCCGCCTCCAAAATCGCTGCTTTTATGAAAGCGTTCCAGTTTGCACCTCGTGAGAACAAAAATGAACGTTAACCAGCTTCGTGGTGCGTTTGTTGTTCACTGGGATCCCGTAAAACAAGCTGTTCGGCACTCAGAATATGTAAAAAACAATCAAAACTATTGTTACGTGTTTCTCACAATGAACTATTTTAAAAAGTTGAGTTCTGACATGAAACATAAACACAATTCATTACATGCACAGCGATACTTTTATATATTCTGGACTTGTTTTTGATGACATTTACACCTGCAACCTTTTCTGAAGTGACACTTCAATACCTAACCTTATTTAGGCACGTTACAAAATAAGCGTACGTTGTTCCCACAGACTGGATATAAAAGAGTTCGTAGCTTCAGGTCTGGAAAATGGTTCCGATCCAGAAGTGTCTTCAGCTGCAATACCACCGAGTGCCACTAGAGGTTGGCTCCAAAAAGCCTCCGGCTCCATAGACTCCCATTCAACTTCTCTCATCAAATCCAAAGTGAATAAAATGTGTCCATCAGTTATCTCGGTGTTGTTAGCTAAAGTCACTCCTTCTTCTTAGTTTTCTGGAGGTCCATCTGAAAATAATCCCTCATTCATTAGAAAAGAAGATTCAAGAAGACCTGTTTTTGGGGGCGTGTCTGTTTGATTGACAGGCCTGTGGTGCAGTCAGGTTACAGCTATCGGTGGGCGGGACGTAGTATCGTCAGGTTTCCGATCAGATCAGTCGGATCCACCGCTGGCTCCTCCCCCAGCTCGTCCAAATATGGTCACTTCCTGCTCCAAACAGCTCCGAACTAGCAAAGATGGCGACGGACAGAATCTGAACTGGAAGCTTCGTAACGTTCACAATTTCTATTGGATAACGTAGCTCTTCCACCCGCTACCATTGTTGGAACAAAATTTCAAAACAAATGCTTCGACGTCATCGCATTTAGCCACTCCCACTTGTCCCTGATTGGTCCACCCTTCAGAGTGGCTGCATGTTCACCCAGGAAACAGGACCCTTTAAAATAACTTTAAATATCAGTAATCTTACTTCTGAGTGCACTCGGTGTTTACAGCCGTTGGATTCTTTGTATTAAGGCAGAATAAACCTGAACAGTGTGGAGAGGAAAAAAAATGTCACACTTAAATGTCCCATAACCTCATGAACTCCATAACACAGTTCATATACTGCTCTGAAACATCTCCACCACTTCCTGAGTCTTCATTAGAAACTCCAACTTTCTTCATCTTCAAACTTGTTTCAGAACATTTGTTTTTTTCGACCTTTTCAGACGGTAAACTGTGAAGAGCAGCAAGAAATCAGAGACGTACAACAAAGGTCCCGCCGGCTAAATTTGAACTGCGGATGTTTCAGTCGCATGTTACATGCTGATAGATGATCAGGAAACATATTTAGAACGGCAGTATGGCGCCTTTTTTTAAATTTTATTTTATTTTCTCCGTAATTGCTCTTCAGTTATTTTACATGTTGGTGATTCTGGACGAGTGGATGTTGGATTATTGCTCCATCTCGTGATCTTCAGCTAACTTCAACCGAGGATAAAATGGGCGAAACGCTCTGATTTGTTCCGGACTCTCCGAACCCGCCGCCGTGCGCCGGCTCGGTTCTTTCATCGTCCACCGGTCGCAGCTCATCTCCGTCGCCGTGGCGCTCGACCTCCTTCCAGCCTCGCTCCTTCTCTCTGAACCGGCACCCACGCCGCCTGGCTGCGACCTCCCCGGGCTAAATATAGACCGTGGCCGATGGGACTGACGTAGCAGGAGAAACACAAACCTGGAGACGTGCTGCATGTTACACACACACACACACACACACACACACACACACACACACACACACACACACACACACACACACACACACACACACACACACACACACACACACGGCGTTGACAGCGCCTGCAGAGTGGCAGCCTGCTTTAAACCCGAACCCTCTGATGTCACACATTCCTGATGTCACCTGATCCACAGAATCACGTTATCGTCCTCGGGAGGAGTCGTAAAGTGAAGCCGGCGCTCTTCCTCCTCCTCTTCCTCCTCCTCCTCCTCCTCCTGTTCCTCCTCCTCCTCCTGTGTGAGGTAAGTTTTTAACACCCACAGCACCTGTCACTCACGTTGATTTGATTGATGTCCGGCCCGGTAATCAGACACCGATGGATCCAAAAGTAAACAGTCTGTACGTGCGCCACCAGATCAGCTGTTCTGCCTCCATTAAAAGCCATGAAAATCCCCTCAAATGCTTTCCATGTGAATATAATTTAAACGCCCACGAGATCCACTTCACGAAGACCTTCTTTGAGGTCGCGTTCACGCGAAACATTTTATCATCTGAAGCCCAGAACTGAGAGAAGACTTGAGTTTGTTCCCAGCAGTTTTTGTTGTTGTTGCACTATTCGACTCTGGAAGACACGAGATGAAACTCCCAATTCAGCCTCTCAAATGATGTGTGCAGATCATGACGCGACAAATACAGTGTGAACCTCTTCTGTGAAGTTTAGATGTGTTTGAGTTTTGCTCCCGACTGCCCGGGTTTCTCCCGTCCTGGGAACTCCGTCTCCGGGAGCGAGGACAGGATCTGTGGACAAGAGGAAGTGAGAGTAATCCTGAGTGACAGAAGCTCCCCGCCGGCATACGGACGTCTTTCAGAGCCCCGAGTCGTTATCAGTGAATGCAGCCGTGCGACCCTCCGCCAGCAGAGAGCCCCGGAGGAGGAGGAGGAGGAGGGGGAGGAGGAGGAAGAGGAGGAAGAGGAGGAGGAGGAGGAGGAAGAGGAAGAGGAGAGATGGACGGGCGGTGAGCTTCAGACCGAACCAAGAGTTGAAATTAAAAATGCAGAGCGTCTTCACAGCTGGCGGACTACTGCTGACTCAGGGAAGATGACGCAGGAAGGCGGCCATGACGCTGACCTCACAGTGGTGATGAGATGGAGTAACTCATAACTCTGACACCCAAACTCCCCCTCTAAAGCCCCCCTGAACCCCCCTTTAAACCCCACCCCTGAACCCCACCTCTGAACCCCACAACCCTCAAAAGGTGATTTTCGTCTGTTCGAAGCAGGTTTTATGCGATAGGAAGGTTTTAAACTCAGTATTGAAGGTAGAGAACGAGTCAGCCGGTTGCGTTGGTTGTTTAAGACCTTTCCTGTAGCTGAATGGAAACGTGACGTTGTACACGATGTTCACAAAAGTTTCAGTTTGCTGGTGCAGCTGTGAGTGCAGCCTTCACAGATTCAGCTTCTTCACTGCATCTGTCAAGTGTTCGGTAGTGAAACAGAAGGATTGCAGACGAGCCGCTGTGTTCAGCCGACCTTCTCTTTTCTGCAAATTGACTGAGTTCATCGAGCCACGGGGAAAAGAAACGAAAAGAAAACACCGGGTTTCTTCTGTGTTGAGGTACAAAGATGCGGTGAGACTGCAGAAGAGATGCGATCCACTCACACTGTTCCTGCTGCACAGAGACATGAAGATGTCACGTCAGGATGACTCAGAGGCCAACTAATTAAAACTTTGACACCGAATCTCGCTCCTCGCCGCTCCCACCGAACACGTCTCGGTCTGCAGTCTGCTCCGCCAGCAGATCTATTGTCAGCGGAATTAAAAACCGTCACATGTCCTCCGGGCAGATGGTCCGTCCCCGCGCTGCTCTCCAGGGAGGACGTCGTCTCGGCGTTATTAAGGGACCGCACCGTCTTAATTACGGCCTGTCCTGGGCCGGGCTGGTTTCCTTTTATAGGAGCGGTGTGTGAAGTTATTCTCTTCTATCGAACCACCGAACATCCATCCATCTATCAGACACACGAGGCCAAAGGAGAGCTTGAGTCTGCAGATCCAGAGCATGAACGAGGTAAACATGGACGCTTTCTCTGGATAGTTAGTGTAATCTTACAGTCAGACACATCTTCACTACACTGGAGGACGGTCCGTCTGCACTGTAGACTGGATATAAAAGCGTTCGTAGCTTCAGGTCTGTAAAATGGTTCTGATCCAGAAGTGTCTTCAGCTGCAATACCAGCGAGCGCCACTAGAGGTCGGCTCCAAAAAGCCTCCGGCTCCATAGACTCCCATTCAACTTCTCTCATCAAATCCAAAGTGAATAAAATGTGTCCATCAGTTATCTCGGTGTTGTTAGCTAAAGTCACTCCTTCTTCTTAGTTTTCTGGAGGTCCATCTGAAAATAATCCCTCATTCATTAGAAAAGAAGATTCAAGAAGACCTGTTTTTGTCGTGCGGTAACCCAGACGCCACATCGCCGTTCTTCGATGATGTCAAAAACTCAGAAGCCCTGTTTATCGTTCCCGGCGTTCATATTTGTAGTCAACGCTTACAATTTTTTCAATGACGATGAAATCCTGTCAAAATCATCCTGGAAGTCTGATTCCGGCTTTAAGGCCTAAACTGAGTCAAACAGGAACCATGTGGCAGATTAGAAAACAGGTTTTGTTATAAATCAACACAAGTCACTACAGTAAATTATGCATTCAATGATAAGAATACACATGACGCGACCAATTTTTCATCGAGAATTTTATTGAATATATCTGTATATTTATATGTGTATATATATCTGTATATATACCTTATATTTTTTGTCTTTTCCCATGAGGATCAGTATATTGTATTGCTTCCCCTTTGCTGAGTGGAAATATAACCAGTTTTCCATTTGAAGAGTTTCAGGTTTGTGTCAGCAGCCCGAGTGTTTGGAGAAGAACCTGGCGACTCACGCTGGCTTTCAAATGGCTTTCACGTGAGGACGGAAACTAAAATAAACAAGAACGTCTGCTTTTCGATCGCGTTCTCACAAACACTTTGCTAAAAGCTGAAAATGTAAATGTAGGGCCGCGAGCCGGCGTTCGTTTCGTGATTCCGATGGATTTCATTCAACGCAGATCAGATTCAGCTCGCCAACGCTCAGGCTGCCGACCGGGCGTCAACGGCAGGCGCGAAGCCTCGTTAGCCCGAAGTTAACGGTTTGTAAGAGCTCTGAAACAATAGAACATTAAGAATATCTATACAGACCACCACCAAAATAAATATATTAATATAAATCCTATATCGCCTACAGTTACACACTAGTCAGAACATTAAAAAACACTGATTATTAGGCTACGTTGGTAATGTTCAGAAGAAGTAAAATGCATTTCCTACGAGGAAATGAAGACACGATGACGGTGGGAGAGAAACAAAGTGGGGGGATAAAAAATATTTGAAAAAAAAGTTGAAATATAGACCAGTAAAAGGTAAAGATATCGAGAACATCAAAGAAAAACTAGGAAACAGCAAAAATATTTGTAAAAAAAACCCGAAGAAAATTGAATAAAAAAAACACAATCAGAAATAACATTTACAGTAAAAATAATGTCCACATCAAAGTTTAAAGTGACATTTGAGGAAAAGAAAGGACCAGCAGGTTGTCCATTTTGTGTGTTCAAAATGGCTACAACAACCCAGACGGCAGAAAAACATTAAAAAAAAAAACTTTTTCAAGCAGGTGTTGATGTGCCCTTGAGCAAGGCATGAAACCCCCAATTGTTCGTGGGGAGCCGCTGATAAACCAGCCGGGGTGAAGCAGGGGTCGCGCATGCTCAGTCAACTCTCGCTGCACAAAAAAATCAATGCCAGAAAAATAACGACAATTATATTTAAAAAAAAAAAGAAAGGAAATAATTTACACGTTATCACCCTCCCACTTTTGTGCACATGCTTTCCACGTGACACCACAGACTTTAGTGTACACAAGCAAGAGAAAGAGAAAGAGACGAAATTAAAAAGTCATTAAAAAAATTACAAAAAAGGAAAAACAAAAGAGTTCAAAATGTATAAATACCCTGCAAGAACCATAACGATCATAGAAACACCAGCAACATGATAATTAACACTCAAGGAGTTACAATCTCATGTAACCTAGAGATGAGAAGACAACCCAAAGATTTACCATTTACAGACATTATGTGCTTTCGTTGAAGAGAACGGGTCGATAATATACTTAATAATACATTTATTCTTCTAGTTTTGTGAAATAGGATATAGTTAAGAGCTAACCGGAGACGGGAGGGAAGAGGAAGTCCTCCGACTCGTCGTCACCCCCGGTGTCGGGTTGGATTCCTGTTCAGAAGTTCAGAGTTTTCGTTATATCAAGTCCAGCGATCAGATTTAAGGTCCAAAATGTTAAGTTCTACACACATCAGAGCTATTTGCTCCTTTGAAATATCCCAGACAACAATTCAAAAAAACACTTTCGAAAATACGCCTCTCTCAAAATCAGCTTTTTTTTTTTTTCGTTAGAAATTCTACTGAGATCATTTATAACTTCCGACTAATGTGCTTTGTGTTATTTTGAAGAGTAAATGCTGCACTTTGTTCGGTAAAACCTTCGATAATCTCATATTGGAGCGATACATGATTTTTTATAAGATTGTGGATTCTAACTAAAACTACCCCCCCCCCCACACACACATGCCCCTCCCCCCTGAGTGTGACCTGAATCGACCCCCCACCCCGTGTTTTTTTTTTTTAGCAGCCCTTTGCGGGAACACTCAACAGATGCTGCCTTTAAACGCCTTCGGTATCGAATCATCATCGTAAGCAGTCATAAAAAAATAAAATAAAATAAAAAAGAAGTCTGAAATCACATAAATATCACAGAGTCCATCTGTACGAGTACCGTCACCGACTTTGGAGTTCAACCCGACGACGCTTCCACTTCCTAAATGACCCAAAACGACGTTCACTGTGATATGCGTCTAAAGGTTCAGGATTGAGGGGGATCTATCGGGCAGAAATAACATATAATAATCCAGATTATGTTTTCATCGGTGTATAAAGTCCTCACACTAAGAATCGTTGTGTTTTCGTTTCTACGGCAACCCAGAAGGGACACTGTAGATTCTCTTGATTCCCCCAACGGACCTGATGGCTGCCATTCAAGATGATGCTGGGGACAAAAACAAAAAAAAGGCAACATTTCCGAATGTTTACCGGCTATGAGCGCAGGAATCAAGAAGAAAAAAAAGACCAAATCAGAAAGTCAACAAAATCGGACGGACAAAAAGCCGCGCAGAGGACGGAGCCGAACGCGACGTTACAGGCGTTCATTTGGTTGTAATCTGCAATCTCACCACGAGATGCCACTAAATCTTCCACACTGCTTCTTTAATGTTTTGCCGTTTTTTTTTTTTGAGAAGCAACCACGATCGAAATTGAACCAAGGGTTGTAGTGGCCCAGCCTGAACCATAGTTTAATCAGTTTGCCAAAAACCACATCCTTTTCCTAGTCTTAACTATAAAGTTGCAGCCACCAGACATAATAAAATGTTGTTATTAAGTGAAATCAAGGGTCTTCTAATGCTGTCTGGTTGATGAAGACCACCTTAAAGCTCAACATGTCAACATAGTGAAATACTGTCACTTCCACTTGGTCATAATTCAGCAACTCTTTCGCGCGTCTGAACAAAGACTCGTAATTCGACACCGGATGAGGTTACTTGTTCAGATGGACGTCTTGTTGTCGTATTTAACCGAACCGTGACAACTGGCGGTTGGTGCGGTGGAGGCGTTGAGGGGCGAAGCTTTGAGCCCATGGCTGTTCTGTTCACGAGGACTGTGGTGAATGCCCATCTGTCACTGTAATGACCTTCGACACACAATGATAAATAAAGAGGCTCACAGTGTGGCAGCTTCCTCTGCTGTGTGTGTCGGTGGGTTAGATATGGCTGAGGTGAAGTGGCCACCGTTGGCCCGGAGTTGGCGGTCAACTCGTCACTGCGGCAGCACGTTACTCGGCAGGACGAAACCCCTCTGAAGTGGAGCAGAGAAATGCGACTTATACCGTCTGGCCACGCTTTTAAATTTATCGTTCGTGATGTTTAAAAGTTTAGTACTGTTAAGGCCAGAGATATACTTGCTTTAAAACTATATAGGCAATAAGCAATCTACGCATGACCTGAAGGCGGCTGTGTTGAGATGTGACGGGATCACGGACCTGTTGAAACTAAATGGAAACCAGTCCGATACCCTTCTGGCCGGGGACAGCCGGAAATGCTGACAATGCGGATTGTGGACGGGACGTTTTGTCCCCCGGTGACCTACGAATCAGCAAAGTGGTGATCTCCTTGATTTTTATTTATTGTTTACATCTTGCAGATCAGGATGCTCCAATGGTAGCGTTGTTTATCTGGTGCGCCCTCTGGCGGAGCATGTGCGCAATTACGTTCACGACGCAAACGTTTGTAAAACGCCAACGCATGGTTCAAAAGCAAGAATATCTTCGGCCTAAGAGTACCACAGGCTGCAGATTTGGTAGTTTTCAGCATGAAAAGATGCCTCGAAGTTTAGGTTCAAAGCGGAGTTCGCCTAGTTTTTAACTTAGAAGTCTTGAAAAACACCAAATCAAAGCCTCCTGTATTGTTTTGTTAAAGAGAGGTTGAAGGTTTAAGTCCCTGTTGTAAATAGCTCGTGAGGTCCCCAGTAAGGCACCCGACTGTTGGGAGACTGGTTTTTATTGAACAACTCCCAGTTGCGAAACAGAAATGAAACAGAAATAAAAAGAGCCTGATTCCTCTACTGCACCGCTGCTGCACAATCAACAACCAAGGTTTTAAAGTCATGACCATTTTTAAGGCAGTTGTCATGAACTTTGCAGATGCCATCAGGTGTTTCATGACTGCTTACGATGACGGTAGTATTTATGGCAGCTAGATACCCCCGGCTCAAGGACAGACACCTTTTTGTTGAAGTGTTACCCGCACATTTTCAGCCCTACTCTTCCTCTGCTTTTCCCTCCTCTGCCCCTCCTCTCTGAGGTTTAGTTTTAAACTGGCGTAGTTTTCCTGTTAAGTGTGTCTGAGTTGCTATCCCGGTCCCTTTTGGCAGTCAGGCGGTCCAGGGTCCCCATGTTGCCCCGGTCCCTCTCCATGGTGGCGGTGGATATCGGGGCCGGCTGGGCCGGTGCGGCGGCCGACGTGGAGGTATTCAGCGGCGCTGCGTTCTGCGCTACGGCCGCCGCCGCCGCTGCCAAGTTGGACTTGGAGTGAGATGGGAGTGTGCCGCCGCTTACCAACGCTCCTCCTCCTCCTCCTCCTCCGCCGCCACCGCCGCCCCCGCCGCTGCCGTCTTTCGGGAAGTAGTTGTGGAGTTGGTAGAGCGTGGCGCGGTCCACCGTGCCGTAGAGAGGCGGGGCGCCTCCTCCGAGGCTGCCGAGCTTGGAGTCCCTCGTCAGGGTGTACATGGAGATGTCGCCGCCTCCTCCGCTTCCACCGCTGCTGCTGTGGTGCGGGTTGGGCAGGGTGGCCACGGAGAACGGCGGGGCGGACGGCGGCAGGCTGAAGGTCTTGGAAGCTCCGATGGGCGAGGTCTCCTGTGAGCGCGGCGGGTCGGTGGAGCGCGAGCTGGAGCGAGAGCGCCGGCGGAAGCGGTAGCTGGGCAGGCGCAGCATGGCGTGCGTGGTGCTCTTGAAGAGGTCGGTGCGAGAGCGGCAGCGCAGCTCTTTATTCTTCTCGATGTAGATGTTGACCGCGAGGACGCCGACCATCTCGGCCAGGATGAAGGACAGGCCGCCGAAGTAGAAGGACCAGCCGTAGGAGTAGTGCCACTTCTTATCCTCGTCCTTCTTGGGGGAGATGTCGCTCAGAGCTGCCGAGATGTACACGATCACTCCGATGATGTTGCTGAGGCCTGAGGAAACATACGAGACTCAGATGAACCTCCAGCTTCTTTAAATCGTTTTGCAGGCAGCGATACGGGAAGTGGCTCAATTATACCGAGAAGAGGCACAATGTGAACGCCAAGCAGCATATCGTACGCAAGAACTTCTTATTGTGTTTGTATTTCGGGTCGGCCGATCCAGTCGGGGCAAAAAATCTGAATCAAATCCAGAAGTCGAGCTTCTGCCTTACCTGCAGCTACAAAGAGAATCCCTCCGCCGAGAATAATGTTCCTCTTGCTCTTGTAGAAGCCGCTGGCGGCGACACACACTCCGCCCAGCAGAAGCAGGATGGCGCTGAGGATGGGGAAGATGCTGGAGGCTCTCACCACACCTGCACACGACAACAGGTACACGTAAGTAGTCATTTTAGGATTTTTTTTTTCCAGCCTCGTTGTGTCTGACGCGACTAACTCGGTACTTTTTCTACTAGTAGTGCGATTCTTTTTTTTTTTTTTCTTCCTCGAGGTTCAACACCACTCGAAGGTGCAAAGTTAACATCCTTATGCCACGAAACAGAAGTGTTACCGAGACTTGCCACAGCTGACACTATAACTTGGCTGTGGAGCAGCAGCCGTGTATTTATGTGTTTCCTACATAATATTTCGTGTAGGACATGAGGTCTTTTGAGGCTCTGCAGTAGCGTTGTGACGAGCGAGGGGATTACTAAGTAAAGCTGAGTGATTCTGGACGAAATGAGATCAAGACTCTCGTGATTTTTTTCCCAGTATAAATATTTAGCGGACTTATTTACGTGATGCAGAAGGAAGCTGATATGATGGTGTCTGATACAAGGCCGGCGTTGTGCCGACCCGCTGAGAATCACATGCACCTCGTGAAATGTTCCTCATATTTTGGTCAGTTTTGTCTCGACAGTGTGAATTTCATACATTTTAGTGACCTCAGTTGTAGTAACCCAGCAGCACCCTTTATTAATCAGTAATGACACTTCCAATCTAGGTTTGATGGGAATCAAATGGTTTTATCAGCAGTTTATATCACTGATGAACCTGACCAAGAAGATTACATCACATTTTAAACCGTAGACCGACGACTTTGTCAAATCCTTCAAGTGTCCGGTAGTTTTTCTTGTAGCTGTGCACGGTGTGCTGGTCTGCATCATGTGGTGTAACGCTGCGTTGTTATTGGTTGAGGGAGAGAGTAGGAGCGCTTGTTTTGATGCAGCTGCATGCCCATTTAGAAATAATATCTTGTAGAGGCAGGAATCGAGTTTGCAATTTTAATACGATTAATCCTGCAGCCCTCTTATTCACATAAGTGATCACCCGAGTATTGCTACTCAAATTAAAAAAAAAAGATAGCTTCCATTAAAGTGTGGCAGAGTTTTAAAGAGGTGGAGGATCATCAGATAAGGGGGGGTCTAATTAAAATGTAATATTGACTTGCATTATAGGAGGTGAATTTTAACAAAGGCTGGAAAATCAAACTAAATTATTAAGTCATTGTTAAAAAAAACAGCATGTCAATAAGCTGCCCCGCAGTGTGGCTGTGAAAGGTTGCATCATATTAAACACCTCCCAAACATAAGCTGCGATAAGACGTTATAAAGGATTAAAATGCCGAGAGGCTCCATCTTAAGGTGAGGAAGAGCAGAACCTTTGAGATTTTCAAGGTGAATTTTCAAGCTTTTGTTTGCCTCTGAAGGGAAAAGATAACGATGTGGTGAACATAAACTCACAGAGGCTTCTATCAGATGTGTCAAACAGCAGCTGCAAAAAATTTGAACAGAAAAAAAAAAAACAGGTCTACGTGGGCGGTGTTCTGCTCTTCAACACAATTTATGCATTATTTGGTAAGTAGCTGACGGGAAAGACTGCTGAGCAGAGTTCAAACGGTGGGTATGCAGAGATTCTCTGAACTTTGGGACGCTCAGGTGACAAACTCTCAACAGACTAATGAGTCATGTAATAAATACCTCTTTCAGTGATGTTGAACATTTAGTCATGTTTAGTTCATTAGAGTTGAAACTATTAGCAGTCATTTCTAACCAAAACAAAAAACACAAATTTGCTGTTTTCCAGCTCATTTATGATTGTAAAATGTTTTAAAACCAAATATGGGAAGATTTTTTTTTTTTTTTTTTTTTTTGCAATTCTAAGACTAAATGACCCACTAATGAAGAAGAAAAGTCTCTCAAAAACATGTTGTTGGTGCTGATCCAATTAAAAAACATCTCAACACTGCAAGATGAGGGTGCCTTAAAGCACTTTTCCTCTGAAATATGGCAGTCAGTAGAATAACAAAAAAAAAATCAGCATCGTCAATTACTCTTAAATTCTAGACACTTTCAAAATTAATCAAAGGGACAATTGTGCAGCCGTGGGTGAAGTAAGAGCTTTCTGGTTTTGTCCGCAGACGAGAAGGCATCGCTGCCTCCTTCACAGAAATAGATATTCTTTTATATAATGTATAGATGGAACATGTACTTTTGTAAAGCAGAAAGAGGTTCAGGGCTGTGCGGAGAGAATCTGCCGTCGCCAACGGAGGCAAGATGTGAAACCTGAACGCCGAGCTGAAAATAATCCATTAGTGAAGGCTGTTCTTTCAATCCATCTGTGGAAAAAAAAAAAAAAAAAAGCTTTCTGTACACCCCCAGACTCCCAACCCCATGCACCTGGGCATTTATACACACACACACACACACACACACACACACACACACACACACACACACACACACACACACACACACACACACACACACACACACACACACACACACACACACACACACACGTTCAGGAACGCTTTGCTTGAATCTGACATCCGTTCATTGATGTCCGCCCACCATCCCCTTCTGTCCTTTCTCTATGCGACTGCTGTGTGTGTGTGTGTGTGTGTGTGTGTGTGTGTGTGTGTGTGTGTGTGTGTGTGTGTGTGTGTGTGTGTGTGTGTGTGTGTGTGTGTGTGTGTGTGTGTGTGTGTGTGTGTTCGTGAGCCAGTGTACGGTTACCTAATGTCTCTATACATGAGTGTGTGTGTTTGTTGTGCATTTTTCAAGTGTGCGTGTGTGTGTGTGTGTGTGTGTGTGTGTGTGTGTGTGTGTGTGTGTGTGTGTGTGTGTGTGTGTGTGTGTCACTCACGCAGCAGATACTCTGCAGCATCTTGGTCGTAGTCTGCGTCGTCTGGGAAATGATTGATCTGGGAACACACGCCTCGCTTCAAGCCTGAAGAAGGAGAAGAAGAAAAAAAACATGACATCAGAAGAAAGAGGGGTAAAAGAGAGAAATGGTAGAGAAGGAGGGAGACGAGCAGAAGGAGGAAGAGAGAAAGTGGTTGGACTCAGTCACCGGCAGGCAAAGATCACGGTCTGGCTTTGAAGTCAGCAGGAAATTGACAATATTAATCAAACAAAACCACAATCTGGCCTGAACCTTCACCTCCTATAAGGCTTCATGACATGAACCCCAAACCGTCACAGCAAAGTCCTGCAGTGTGTGTGTGTGTGCACGTCATCCACCCGGACCTGAACGTCGAGCGTCGGTTTCCTCGGACTGTCCCTTTTATTTAATTCACATTACTGACCTCATGAAGACTCCGAAAAGAAAAAAAAAAGGTTAAAAGAGCAGATCGATAAAACAGACGAATAGAAGCGGAGCGACGTGTCGCACCGGTGGTGTCAGCACGTTACCGTGAGTAACAGCACACCTATTTACGTCAAACACACACACACACACACACACACACAAGCAGCTGTACCTTCGAGGCAGCAGATCCTCCAGAGGCCCGAGTGGGTGAGCGCCCCGGGGTCCTTCTTGTCCTTGTTGTTGGAGTCCTCCTGGGACGAGTTGGCCGTGCTGTTGCAGATGAAGGCCCGGGCGTACAGCCAGTAGTCCGTTCCGATGGCCACGGTCATCAGGGCGAAGGCCGCGAACGCTCCCATGGTGGTCAGCAGCACCTGGATGCCCCGCTCGCACCACACCAACGCCGGGCGGGGGAGGAAACTCATGTCTAATGAGAGCAAAGACGGCAACGGATAAATCTGACCGAAGCACACCAGAACGCTTTGAACTGTTTAAAAACGTAACCGATCGAAGTTAATACTGTTTTTACTTCATGTCCCGTAAATCTACTCAAAGCTTTGCTTAAGTATAATCCCTTGAATCTAGGATTATAACAGTCGCCCCCCCAAAATACTGGATGCTAATTGCTAATTTGGTCATACCCACCCTGCGGCACCATGAAACTAGTGCAACTTCTTTAAATAAAGTAGTTTTAAAGGACCTCGTAGGCTGCGTTACTAGTGATCGAAAGGATTTCTGTCAGTATGGCCAGAAGCTTTACCTTCCTTCACAGCTTGCTTTACTTCATACTTTAGGTAAAGTTATCTGCAGCCGACACTCAGCAGTTTCTTACCTTAAAGAGAAACAGTAATATATCATATAATAGTAGATTTTGGCAAATCTGTTTTGGCTGCTAGAACTTCCTGTTTGCACTCTAATCATGAATCAAAAGACTCAAATTTGAGGATGCAAGTGCTTAAAGTTGTGAGGGACGTGTTTTCTATGTAAATTTCCACTTATTCTGAATTAGCTACTTTTTATTCAAAATTCGGACATTCGTTTGAACGTAATTAACATTTGAACTGTACGTCGGCGGGGTTGTGCACCGTTGAATTCCTTCCCCCAGGGTCAGACTGTCAACGCCGAGTTCTTCTGGCACCTTGTGAGGCGTCTGAGTGAAAACATTCAATGCAAACCGCCTCAACCGTGGCGCCATGGCAACAGGGTTCTCCGACACGACAACACGCCCGCTCGCAAGTTTATCACCGGCAAACAACACAATCGTAGCTCGATCGTACACTTATCGTCGCTAAACTGAAGAGGAGGCTAAAAATGGACCTAAAGGAAAATTGAAATGAGGTTCGAAAATGTAGTCTTTCATAAAAATCTGCAGATTTTCTTTCAGCAGGTCGCATTTAAATTCTGACCTTCCTCTAAAAAAAAAAAAAAAAAAAAAAAAATCCACATCTTCCGGAGAGTTTCCCATTCAGAGGTTTTACGTATCAGCAAAAATTTTGGAGGTACGGAAATAAATTGTCTTTTGGAGGTTAATGATAAGATCGGTAGAGGACAGCCGGGGAAAAGATTTGTGGAGCGTGAAGGAGGGCCGAGGTTTTAAGAGAAAGAGGAGGATGTAAGAGGAGAGGAGGCGCATAAATCTGAGCTGAGAGGTGAACAGAGAGGCCGGCGACGAGAGCAAAATTGAGATGCAACTTGTCTGTTGTGCTTCAGGAAACAGAAATGAAAGTGGAAGGAGGGGATGATGGGGGTTTAGGGAGTGGGAGGGGGGTCTGCGACTGTAGGCCTCCATTCGACCATTTATTCTCCTCGGTGAGATTTCTAACATATCTGGCTGCGTTTATTTTTATTTTTTGCAGCCGGGAGGTTAATGTAAACAATCGATCGCACGGAGAATATGAATCCCACGGTGGGCTCCTTTTGAAACTGTTTGTGGCAAATTCAGCTGCCCTGCGGGGATGTTTCCATGGAAACAGGAATCCCACAGTAAGAGAGACCACTGGCACTTTGACCCTGAAAAGTGACCGGCACTGCTGGAATATGCATTAGTCATTCGGTAATCTCTCTCCCTCCTCCCTCCCCATCCCTCCTCCCCCCTCCCCCCTGAAAAATGACTGCAGGAGGACGTTACTGGGTGGTAAAGTAACACCGATCAAAGGGAAGGTTTTCAGTCAGGAGGTGCACGTCAGGTTCTTCTTATTTTCATGAAAATGTATCTCCATTATTTTAATCTTTTGACTCCTTTTCATGCTGCACTTTTCAAAAGAAAGTATTGCTTCATTTTGAGCTGGTGTTGTAATTGTCTGTAAGTGCCTGTTACTGATTTTACTTTTACGTGAATGATTTTTTTGTAAGTTGCTTTAGAGTCTTTATCGTATGCAAAAATCTGTGCAGTGTATTTTTTAAATTTTTTTTTTAATCAATATTGGTAAAAATGATCCCTAACTTAAAACCTGAAAGTTGTTTACGCGATGCTAACATCCGGTATCAGTGTTGTTTAATTCAATTTGATTTGAGGAAACTACTGAATCAATTTAAAAGGATTCGGCGCCAATGTAGAACAAAAACACATCAGAGAAAACCCAGTTTTAATATATTCTTTAAAATGTCTACATATATAATCAGAACAATGAGAATGAATTGGTTTACAATCCGTACCGGACTGTCCTCCTAGCTACTGCTACGTTTTAACGTGACCATATTTAGACGAGCTGGGGGAGGAGCCAGCGGTGGATCTGATTGAAAACCTGGTGATACTACGTCCCGCCCACCGACAGCTGTAACCTGACTGCAGCACAGGCCTGTCAATCAAACAGACTTAAAAAATAAAAATAAAAAAAAATAATACATCTTGTTGAAGCTTTTTATATAATGAATGAAGGATTATTTTCAGATGGACCTCCAGAAAACTAATAAGAAGGAGTGACTTTAACTAACAACACCGAGATAACTGATGGACACATTTTATTCACTTTGGATTTGATGAGAGAAGTTGAATGGGAGTCTATGGAGCCGGAGGCTTTTTGGAGCCGACCTCTAGTGGCACTCGCTGGTATTGCAGCTGAAGACACTTCTGGATCGGAACCATTTTTCAGACCTGGAAGCTACGAACACTTTTAACCCAAAACATAATCTTCCTCTAATCTAATCAGTTTGAGCCTCGGGGCACGAATTTAGTGAAACTCTCCCGTGAGTCGTATTCGAGTTTAGAAACAAACAAACTGGCTGGAACACGAGCTGACCTGCACAGCATGTAACACTGTCCTCTGACACATTGAGAGCAACAGGTTTTTCAAAATAAAAGCATTTAAAAGAATGTAATAAAGTTTAGTAAAAAAAAAAAAAGTGAAAAAGCAACAGGCATTTTTACTGGACCTTCAAAAGCTTCCACTTAAGTACAGTCCAATAAAGAAAGTGCTCTTAATCATTATAAGCAGATTTGTTGTGGACTTTTTTACACGAGTGACATGCCTATTACTGTATGTGTTAAGCATGTTTTGAGGATGTATATAGTTGCATGTGGAGATGAAATATTAAAACATAGAGGTCTACTTGTAGTCAAACTGGACTGAAATGTGTAAATATGCTTCAGGTTGCAGTGACAAAGCAACATTTTCTGTTTTTATATATAAAAACAAACCTGTGCTGCATCCAGTGTAGACAACAAGAGGTGGCACAACCCTACATGTTCTACCTGTACTCCATCCTGATTGGCTCGTTTTCCTCAAACAATTTATGGGCTTCGACCAACCGAGGCTGTTTCACACGAGTGAGAAGAGAAAATCTCGCTTCCATGTGCACGTAAAGACGACATAACTGGAAATGAAATGACGTGTCAGGCGTCGGGGAGATTCTGTCCGTCGTGGAAACGGCTCTTTACTTAATTGATGAGATGATTTTCTGACAGCTTGTTCCCTGATTATCACGTCAGCGCTCCCTTCAGTCATCGCTGATCTGAATGTGAACAAACATTTGCTTTGGTTACGCAAATGTCAGCGCAGATGAATCGAATCCAGACATCTGCACACATCTGCACTCCAGCGTGTGTGTGTGTGTGTGTGTGTGTGTGTGTGTGTGTGTGTGTGTGTGTGTGGTTAGTTTCCTGCATGTTTATGCTTGTATGTATGTGTCATGTATGTATAAAAATGTGTGCGAATGCATACAAGAATCCACATCTGGTTGTTTTGTGTCTCTCAGAGCACATGCACATCTGCCCGTGTGTGTGTGTGTGTGTGTGTGTGTGTGTGTGTGTGTGTGTGTGTGTGTGTGTTACCTGAGGGCATGTTTCTCCCTTTTGCCTCCATCTCCTCTCCCCCCTGCTGCTGCCGCCGCTGCTGTTCTTCTTCTTCTTCCTCCTCCTCGTCAGTGAAGAACGCTCCGTAGCCCCGGTCCGAGCCGCATCCATCCACCGAGTATCCTCCACTCTCTCGCCCCCCCTGTCCCTGTTGCTCTGCCACTTCCTCTCTTCTTCTTAACCCTTCTTTCTTCCTCTTCCTCCAAATTCTTCTTTTCCCCCTCCCTCTTCTCTTTTTCTCTCTTTATTTCTTTCTTCTTTCCTTCACTCCTGCTCAGCGAGTGGTGGTGGTGGTGGTGGTGAGGTGGTGGTGGGAGGGGGGGATACTTCACTTGGCGTCTCCTCCTCTCATTGAATTGTCATGGCAGTCATCTTAGCTACTGAGAGAGGCAAGAACAGAGGTGGAGGGAGGCAGGGAGGGAGGGAGGGAGGGAGTGTAGAGAGACAGATGAGAGAGAGAACAGATAGAAAGAAGAAGAGGAACAGAAGCAAAAAAGGAAGCGTGAAAGGAAGATGAGATGATGAGATGAAGGTGGTGGTGGTGGTGGTGGGGGGGGAGGAGGAGGGAGGAGGGAGGAAGGGGTTCGGTTAACGAATGTGACACGAGTCTCGAAACCCGGGAACGCTCCTGTACAGAAGCATCTCCCGTGTAAACCACGTTCCCTCCATACGAGGATAATAATAAGTCCTTGAAAAAAAAGAAAAGACAAACAAACAAACAAACAAACAAACATCCAAAAAAATAAAATAAACGATGCCGACGGTGAAAAACGAGCCCCCCCCCCCCCCGTCAAACGAGAGATGCTGGTTTGCCTCCACAGAGAGAGAAAGAGTGAGGAAGAGTGAGGAAGAGTGAGGAAGAGTGAGGAAGAGTGATATAAAGCAACAGAGAAGAACAGGCGATGCGAGAGAGCGTGCTCTATTCCATCGCCATGGCAACAGTGAATTCCAAAGTCTACGATGGAGCTGGTGTGTGTGTGTGTGTGTGTGTGTGTGTGTGTGTGTGTGTGTGTGTGTGTGTGTGTGTGTGTGTGTGTGTGTGTTGGGGGAGAAGAGAAGATGGATGTAACAGCTGAGAGGATTTTGCTGAGATTTATTTAAAATAATAATAATAATAATAATAACAATGATAAATAAAAGTGCGTGTGAATGCAGATCGGCAGCGAGGACGTCGAAACATGATGGATGCCCAAAACACACACACACACACACACACACACACACACACACACACACACACACACACACACACACACACACACACACACACACACACGCACACACACGTTTGTTAAGTGGACTGACGTGACTGCGCTTCAGCACACGAGGAACGAACATTCACGGGGAGAGATGACAGACTCGGTGAGTCATTAGGCGCCGCGGTCACAGAGTCTCGGCAGGTTTCATCCGTCCAACTTTCTTCCCGCCGGCGCGACGGCTCAATCACAAACACTCGTGAAAACGCACGACGCAACCCTGCAGACGGGCGACCGGATGCCTTGCTCAGGGGCGTTTCACAGCAGACAACGCTCGAACTCCCGTCGACACATTTCAACAAGCAAACAGTGTTCCTGAAGAGAAAATCCCCGTCAGCACTGACACAGGTCCGCTTTGTGCTGTATTTGATTTATTTATTTATTTAGCAAGCTGTTGCCAAAACCTGCAGGGCACCTTAGAAACCCCAACGAGAGGCATGTGCAGCAGCGCAGCGGGAGATCCCGAGTCGTTTCGCGTCGACGGCGCTTCCGTTCCGGACGTTTGGGAAACTCCCGAGAAGAGCAGCAGCGACGCGACGGCGGCTTCAACCGTGAAACGAGAAAACGGCTGAATCACCGTGAATATTTCAGAATCCATTCAGGCGAGATTCAGGAGGGGAAACAACCGGCCGTTGAAGCGTGTGTCTTTTCCAATCAGCGATCAATATCCGCTTCCCTTCGTGGTGATTTCTGCCCTCACCTCGTCGCCTCGGACGATCTCTCCGTAGCTTCAGCGGCCGATCAGAACATTGTAAATGTGAAGATTTGTTTTGCGGTTGTGATTTTTCAATTTGCTTTGAAAAGTATCGACAAATGTCGGCATCAAATCACAAAATAGGAATATAGATCACTTTGAAAGGCAATTATTATTTCCCAAAGTGTGTCTATACCGACAGGCGATTTAAAGGTCCTATATTGTACAAATTCACATTTCCATTTCCTTTTTGATTCAAAAGCAAATTTAAGTAAAAATAATAACGTGAAAGCGTCAAAACGTTCAGCCCACAGAGAAATTCAGCAACTGTGGCGTTTGGACTTCCTGTAAGTTTGTGATGTCACAAACTCCTGCTCAGCGCCATATATCTACCTTCAGCACATCCCGCTTTTCCAAACTTCGACACGGAAGACAACAATGATTACATCGCCAACTAAACAAGCTACAAGACTGAAGGAAAAACTTGTGATTGGTCTGGACGTACGTCACTCAGAAAGGAGTCAGCCAATCAGAACGCAGGGTCACTGATATCAACGCCCCTTAAAGATACCGACACAAAATACACACAAAGAGAAGCTTAAGAGATGTAAAACTATGTTGAGATGATTTTTGGTATTTAAAACTACATAAATATCTTTTAAAAGAGATCAAGACTGCCAGGACCTTTAAAGGAGCCCGAAGACCAGTTTTCTTTTATTTTAAATGACTAGTTTGATCGTCTAAATCCCAAACTGTGGAGTTGATTTACTGTCTCTTCTGTCTTCTCTCTTCCAGATTCTGCTTTTGTGGAGTCACAAACAGAAACGGCTCCAAGTGGCAACAAAAACAAAAGTAATGAATCAGAATCGCGGGCAGAAATCAAAGCTTCGTTGTTGTTTTTTTTTTTTTTTTTATGGCTGCTAGATGAGCGAGGAGTCCATCCAGACCAAAAAACTGTGCACACTCACACTGGCTGAAAGTCTTCAACACCTCCACCCCCACCGGGGACGGAGACGGAGACGGAGATGGAGACATTCAGAGTCGCCTGCCTTGCATGGTTTGTTTCTTTTCTTTTCTGACAGAAAGTGAAATACTAAAAGTGTGAATTTTGCTGTTTGGAACATTTTAACACATCCGTCGTTAGTGGGACTCGAAGAGGAGGGTGGGAGGAGGAGGAGGAGGAGGAGAGGAGGGAGGGGGGGGCGCTACATGAACCTTTAACTTGGGTTTCCTGCTGATCGACGGGGTTATCTTTTAGTTGCTGGATTTTCTGCAGTTCACACATGACAAGCACATTTCAAGTGCTTGTCATTTTTGAAAAAAGCTCCGAAAGCACGAATACGGATCTTTTATCCGTAATCGGATGAATGATTTTGATTGAATTCAACCTCACATCTCAGCGGCAAAATCATTGTAAGTACCTGCAGGCTCCCCCTTGATTGACAGCCCCCCCCCCCCCACACACACACACACGCGCGTATTTCAGGATCTGCTTGCGAACATTTATCCGCAGGTGCAAGCGGAGCACGGCTGACCTCGTGGAATAAATCCTGCCAGCGTGTGTGTGTGTGTGTGTGTGTGTGTGTGTGTGTGTGTGTGTGTGTGTGTGTGTGTGTGTGTGTGTGTGTGTGAGCGGCTTTATGTGAGAATGAATTCTGCTGAATCTCACGTTTACGCAGATTAATAATGACGATGCGGCCTTTTAATTGCACACCGTGGCTTCCACTCAACCCCACACACACGTGACTGTTGATGATTCGAAGCTGCAGCAGAATTATCGCAGTTTACGTCAGATGCATCATTTCTGCAGAATTATGATTAAAATAAAAAAAATAAAAAAATCTAATTTCAGAGTTTTGTCCGTGTGACACAATCTGAGTTGTGGATGGCCCATCTAGTGGTCATTAGAGGGAACTGCAGCTGGAACCATTTCAGTCCTGCAACTCTGCACTCATCAGGATTTGCCTCTTTTTGAGGCCCATTGAGGAGCAAACCCCCCCCCACCCCCCCTCTCCCAATCAGTGCCAACAACCAAACACACAAACAGGAAGCCAGACGTCGTCATTTAATAATCAGAAACCTCTAACAAAATACACTGCTACCTTTTCAGACTGAAATTATGGGGTATTTTTTTGAGGAGGCTCCTGCAACATGGAGCAAAAGCTCATGTTGGAAGGGACTCGCTGGCGGCAGCACAAACACAACGGGGATGAAAAGTGAAGGACACAAGCTCTGCATCATGAAGGCGGCGACGGTATGAATCCTGCCGTGAATACAGAGCAGCAGCACAACGTGGACCAGCGCTCATTATTATACACATATTAGCAGCAGAAAAAACACAGACGAAATAGAGGATTTATTCTGCCTTTAACTGGGTTTTTTTTGTTTGTAGGTGTGTTTTTAGAATATGACACGAAATTAATAACTTAGTATTACAAGGATTAAAATCAATTTGAGGTCCACAGACACACACGAGTATTAGTCCTAAACTTTCTTTTTTTCCTGCCCCTTAAAATCCATATTCAGCTGTAAAACAATCTTTTTTTTTATTTTAGACTGATAAAATCATTATAGTTTACAGGATTATTACAGAAAAAAAAAAAAAAAAAGGGCTGCAAGAAGACAGAAATTCAACTTTTTAATTCCTTCTTTGTTCATTGATTTATGTATTTTCCTGAAAGTCCAGCTTTCAGCCGAAAGTGAAACGGAGTCGGCAGGACGCAGGATCAGTTCGCTTCCTTCACGACCTGCCGGTCCTCAGACAGACAGGTCCAAATGGACACTCCGGCTCGGAGCCCACGCGCTGCGCGTCCTCCACATACTATAAGACGCGCTGTTCCCTCGCGCAAACGGCGGGAACACGGCGGACAGAAGGAAACGGGCACGTCAGGCGAGTGTGCGACGTGACGCTCCCGATCATTAGCGCTCATTAACTGTCAATCACTGAAGGGCTCTGTGATCAATTAACAGTGACGTTTTCCGTCCTCGCGGCCAACACTTCTCCGTTCCTTCATTTCCCACATTTTTGTTTTTTTTACAGTTTTATTACCTGTCTCGAGACGTCTCTCTTACCTTTTTTTTTTTTTTTTAAAAACGTCCTCGCTCGCAGGTCTTCTTCACTTCCACCTGTAATACGAAGCTTTCTAAAAAAACAAAAACAAACAACAACTGGGTTTTATTTGCTTGTTTAAATGAGCGCAGAGCCTCGCGCCGTCCTTTCTCAGATGATTTCATCCAGAGTACAACGTGGAGATGTGGCGCGCGCCTCCACGGAGCCCAAGCATGCGCACACCGCTCGGATCGATGAGAAAGTTCCGGTGCTGCCGGCTGCTCGGGTTCATTAACGATATTGATTTTTTATTTCATTTATTTTTTTGTATGCCTTTTTGTAAGAGCAGCTTTTGCCGCGTGAGGAGTGATGGAAGGAAGATTTGAAAGATCTCTTTCCTGTTGTTGTTTTTGATGTAATCATAGTGACATGGTGCCAGTTTTAAACGTGTTTGACAGCTTGTGAGTCTATTACGTCATAGTTTTGTGTACCACTGAGGATGTGATGTGGAGGCTGAAGGAACAGGTGCCTTATTATTATTATTATTATTATTTATTATTATTATTATTATTATTATTATTATTATTATTATTATCAGCTGCAGGACAAACAGGTGCTACCGATCCATTTGAATGGAGTCACAAGACGTGACAAAGTACATGTCTAAATGTGTCTCACGTCTAAAAGTGGAAAACCGGGTCAGATCAGAACACAACAGCAGGGGAGCTGCTCAGAGCCCATCTGCCCCGTAAATAACTGGAGATGATGTCTAGCAATGTTTCGAGCTTCTGGTCTGTGGCGGTCCCCGGATATGCTCCTCATTAATTTAATATTTGTTGAGGCTGACTTGTCTTGCGTTTGGAGTTTGGCACCAGATGCAACGTTGCCTCTCCTGAGTGTTGCGCACAATGTGGATGTCATGGAAAACTTCTGTGTTGCAGTATGTGGGGCGTTTACTGACAGAAAAGTCAGTGTTTAATTCATTCATCAATTAATTTAGTAATTAAAACAACAACTCAACTTAAAATGTCTCATATCTTTTAGAAAAATGACTTTTAGTGGACGAACATTAGATTTGAATTTCTCCACAAACCAAACTGTAACCAAACTCAAATTCATGGCGACTAGGGTTAAACTGAAGTCCTCTATACAAGGATGTGGATTAACCTCAGTGGGGTGAAACTCAGATAAAAAGGGATCTGAAGTGTAACTCTGCAGGGGGTTGATGATCGCTCACTGATTGCGGGCGAAGGTGCTGAGATTTTGACTTCAAAAAAAGAAATCCGAAAGCAGACAAAACAACTTCTCACGGTTTTTGTAATTTTTGGATCACAAACTTTTTGGATATTTGATCTAATTCTGGGTCAGTTGTTAAAGACTTCAGTCAAATTAATCTGTTTTTTCTGAATCTGTGTGGAGATCAATAATCTGGATGGACAAACCACTAAATATACACAATCTAGAATTACTGCCTCCAACAGGTGTCAGTTTACATCGATGCAAGTCCAGATTTATTGAACACGTCGTGACTTTGGATTTTATCCGATTCAGCTGATTCTGATAAAACACAAAGTTGTTGCCATGAGTCAACCAAATTTCTCCACGAGTTATCTCGGTGTTGTTCGCTGAAGTCGCTGCTTCTTATTAGTTTTCATTCTGAAAATAATCCTGTCAAAAATAAAGCTTCAAAAAGCTGTTTTTGGGGGGCGTGTTTGTTTGATTGACAGGCCTGTGGTACAGTCAGTTTACAGCTATCGGTGGGGCGGGACGTAGTATCGTCATGGTTTCCAATCAGATCGAGTCAGATCCACCACTGGCTCCTCCCCCAGCTCGACCAAAGCTCGAGCAAAGATGGCGACGGCCGAAATCCGAAACTCGAGGCTTCGACAGGTGACGTCGCTGCTGGTCGGTTCTTCCACGAGTCCGAGTGGACGTTTGTGCCGAATCTGAAGACATTCCCTCGAGGCGATCTGGAGATATTACGTCGACAACAGGTGACGTACAAAGACACAAAAACACAAACTGAGGTGTTTGTGGTTTTCATCAAACATTAAAAATCGACGTAAAACATTAATTCTCCGAATCATAACCGGAGCAACAGTTGCCGAAAGGTTAGAGGAGGAAGCTCGACAGAACCGGCGGCATATTAGACATTATGAAATCTAAGATGAATAAGTGTTGGATCAGAATTCAGCCGATACTACACATCCGAAGGCTCGGGATGATTACGTAACCTCTGCTGCCTTCCAGGAAAACAAGAAAGAAAGGAAGGAGAGAAGAATGAGAGCGTGAAGCCGAACAGAAAGGCAGAAGAAGACCGCCTTCACAGGTTTAATAAGGAAAAGAGAGGCAGCTGAACGATGACGGCAAGTCAACATGGATCAGACGGATGCCAGGGGAAGAGTGTGTGTGTGTGTGTGTGTGTGTGTGTGTGTGTGTGTGTGTGTGTGTGTGTGTGTGTGTGTGTGTGTGTGTGTGTGTGTGTGTGTGTGTGTGTGTGTGTGTGTGTGTGTGTGGTATTCACGGTAGGGCAACCAAAGTAATAAAGACAGAAAGAGAGGAAATCGATGCCAGAAAGACAAACATTTAGAAATTAAGTGCATTCCACCTTTGTGGCGACAGTGAAAGCCAGACGGCCCGATCAACATCCAGCAACGTTTGGAGTCCAGTCACACGGCGGCAGATTACACGAGACTGAGGACGCTGTCCAAACACGGACTCAGGGAACACGTAGCGGACGGTAAAAAGTAGTCAAGAATACAAATTTACTTTTGTGTACCTCAACATGTTTCACTGCTGAAGTCATGCATGTCTTCTAAAATATGATAAAAAGTCATAACATAGCATGTCCTCTAAAATATGATTAAAAAGTCATAACATAGCATGTCGTCTAAAATGTGATAAAAAAAAGTCAAAATATAGCATGTAGTCTAAAATATGATAAAAAAGTCATAACATAGCATGTCGTCTAAAATATGATAAAAAAGTCATAACATAGCATGTCGTCTAAAATATGATAAAAAAGTCATAACATAGCATGTCGTCTAAAATATGATAAAAAAGTCATACTATAGCATGTCGTCTAAAATATGATAAAAAAGTCATAACATAGCATGTCGTTTAAAATGTGATAAAAAAAAAGTCATAACATAGCATGTCCTCTAAAATATGATTAAAAAGTCATACTATAGCATGTCGTCTAAAATGTGATAAAAAAAAGGTCAAAATATAGCATGTAGTCTAAAATATGATAAAAAAAAAAGTCATAACATAGCATGTCGTCTAAAATATGATAAAAAAGTCATAACATAGCATGTCATCTAAAATGTGATAAAAAAAAGTCAAAATATAGCATGTCGTCTAAAATATGATAAAAAAGTCATAACATAGCATGTCGTCTAAAATATGATAAAAAAGTCATACTATAGCATGTCGTCTAAAATATGATAAAAAAGTCATACTATAGCATGTCGTCTAAAATATGATAAAAAAGTCATACTATAGCATGTCGTCTAAAATATGATAAAAAAGTCATACTATAGCATGTCGTCTAAAATATGATAAAAAAAAGTCATACTATAGCATGTCGTCTAAAATATGATAAAAAAAGTCATAACATAGCATGTCGTCTAAAATATGATAAAAAAGTCATACTATAGCATGTCGTCTAAAATATGATAAAAAAGTCATACTATAGCATGTCGTCTAAAATATGATAAAAAAGTCATACTATAGCATGTCGTCTAAAATATGATAAAAAAAAGTCATACTATAGCATGTCGTCTAAAATATGATAAAAAAGTCATACTATAGCATGTCGTCTAAAATATGATAAAAAAAAGTCATACTATAGCATGTCGTCTAAAATATGATAAAAAAAAGTCATACTATAGCATGTCGTCTAAAATATGATAAAAAAGTCATACTATAGCATGTCGTCTAAAATATGATAAAAAAAGTCATACTATAGCATGTCGTCTAAAATATGATAAAAAAAAAGTCATACTATAGCATGTCGTCTAAAATATGATAAAAAAGTCATACTATAGCATGTCGTCTAAAATATGATAAAAAAGTCATACTATAGCATGTCGTCTAAAATATGATAAAAAAGTCATACTATAGCATGTCGTCTAAAATATGATAAAAAAGTCATACTATAGCATGTCGTCTAAAATATGATAAAAAAGTCATACTATAGCATGTCGTCTAAAATATGATAAAAAAGTCATACTATAGCATGTCGTCTAAAATATGATAAAAAAGTCATACTATAGCATGTCGTCTAAAATATGATAAAAAAAAGTCATACTATAGCATGTCGTCTAAAATATGATAAAAAAAAGTCATACTATAGCATGTCGTCTAAAATATGATAAAAAAGTCATACTATAGCATGTCGTCTAAAATATGATAAAAAAAAGTCATACTATAGCATGTCGTCTAAAATATGATAAAAAAGTCATACTATAGCATGTCGTCTAAAATATGATAAAAAAAGTCATACTATAGCATGTCGTCTAAAATATGATAAAAAAAAGTCATACTATAGCATGTCGTCTAAAATATGATAAAAAAGTCATACTATAGCATGTCGTCCGAAATATGATCAAAAAGTCATATTTTCCACGACATGCTATAAGTATGACTTCCGTTCGAGTTATGGATGCCAGCATAGTGGTGCACCTGTCAGCGTTGTCGTCTCTCAGTCTGGAGGTACCAGGTTCAATTCCCGCCTGGATTGTTAAAGGTGGAATTTGCACGTTCATGCAAAACTAATAACCTAAAAGTAAAGTTTGTTATCCATAATGTGGATGACTAACTTATGCATGTAGTCCATAATGTAAAACATTACATTCAAGCAATAAGCTGTTTCATTCTTTTGCTTGCACTTTGCGGTTTTATTTTTTTCAATTTAGAATATATGTGTAAAGGCCTATCTAAACTCGTTTTGTCTTAACATGAAGAAAAACATTATTAGTAAAAATTAAAACTGCAATCTATAACTCCACCGTCCACAAATATTCATTCAAATGTGACCAAAATTGCTGCAGACATTCTTTGGATAGTAGATATACGTGTTTTCAAGGAGGTCTGCAGTGATTTTAAATATCTTCCTGTAATGTGTAGTGTATGCAAAACTTTTTCAATTTCTCCAAACGTTTCAACTTCTTTGAAAGTTGAATCACCATCAACAGGTGGAATTTGAACCTTTAATAACAACCTTGGTGAATTTAGTCACCATTTTTAGCGATTCACACATGTTGTACTTTAACGAATTCCTCCCACAGATCTTTTCGGACCGACTTGAAATTGAGTCTGTGCACTCTGAACATGTTTGGAATTAAAAGTTATCAAAATAATTTGTTTTAGTCGATCGGTGTGCCAGTGGTGTCGTGGACAAAAAGTGACCCAAAAGTCATGCTACGGCATGTTGTTCAAAAAATAACTGGCATTTTCAAAGTCAGAAATTACTAATGTCCTTTTTTGTGAGTCATGACAAAAGGGTGGAATTGAACCCCAAACCTTCCAGCTGAGAGACAGCAATGCTAACCACTGCACCACCAATCTTCCAAGGACTTAGGCAGCATTGTGACAAATCTTTAGCTCACTGCAACCTATACCTCCACCGTCCACAAATATTCATTCAAATGTGACCAAAATTGCCGCAGACATTCTTTGGATAGTAGATATACGTGTTTTCAAGGAGGTCTGCAGTGATATTAAATATCTTCCTGTAATGTGTTGTGAATGCAAAACTTTTTCAATTTCCCCAAACGTTTCAACTTCACTAAAAGTTGAATCACCATCAACAGGTGGAATCTGAACCATTAATATCAACCTTGGTGAAGTAGAATCTTTTACCTGTTGAGTTAACCAGACTGTCGGCTGAGTCTCTGGAAGCTCTGAGTGACTTTCTCCTGCCACGACTGATTCTCCGGCGCCGAAGATAGTCCTGCGGTCTACGACGCCGACTCCCAGCTGGAAAAGACCTCATGAAGACACGGGTTCGAGCCCCGCAGAGGTAAGACAACACACATGGTTCACGGTTTACCCGCCGAGGTAACGCAACACACGAGGTTCACGGTTTACCCGCCGAGGTAACGCAACACACATGGTTCACGGTTTACCCGCCGAGGTAACACAACACACAAGGTTCACGGTTTACCCGCCGAGGTAACGCAACACACATGGTTCACGGTTTACCCGCCGAGGTAACACAAAAGGTTCACAGAGGGCAAGACCTCCTAAGGCGAGTCCCTGTAAGGGTAAGCCACAGGTAAAAAAATAAAAGTCCAAAAGAGACTTTTTTTTTTCATTGTGTACTGGTTGAGTTGACTCACGGTGAGAAGTAATTTGAGGCATGTCAGTTCAGAAAAAGGTCATACTCCAAAAAGTCGCAAAAAAGTCATGCTATAACATGTCGTCCAAAATATGATTTAAAAAAAAAACAATAACTCATTATAGCATGTCGTCTAAAATATGATAAAAAAGTCATACTATAGCATGTCGTCTAAAATATGATAAAAAGTCATACTATAGCATGTCGTCTAAAATATGATAAAAAAGTCATACTATAGCATGTCGTCTAAAATATGATAAAAAAGTCATACTATAGCATGTCGTCTAAAATATGATAAAAAAGTCATACTATAGCATGTCGTCTAAAATATGATAAAAAAGTCATACTATAGCATGTCGTCTAAAATATGATAAAAAAGTCATACTATAGCATGTCGTCTAAAATATGATAAAAAAAAGTCATACTATAGCATGTCGTCTAAAATATGATAAAAAAAAGTCATACTATAGCATGTCGTCTAAAATATGATAAAAAAAGTCATACTATAGCATGTCGTCTAAAATATGATAAAAAAGTCATACTATAGCATGTCGTCTAAAATATGATAAAAAAGTCATACTATAGCATGTCGTCTAAAATATGATAAAAAAAGTCATACTATAGCATGTCGTCTAAAATATGATAAAAAAGTCATACTATAGCATGTCGTCTAAAATATGATAAAAAAGTCATACTATAGCATGTCGTCTAAAATATGATAAAAAAGTCATACTATAGCATGTCGTCTAAAATATGATAAAAAAGTCATACTATAGCATGTCGTCTAAAATATGATAAAAAAAAATATGTCATACTATAGCATGTCGTCTAAAATATGATAAAAAAGTCATACTATAGCATGTCGTCTAAAATATGATAAAAAAAAGTCATACTATAGCATGTCGTCTAAAATATGATAAAAAAAGTCATACTATAGCATGTCGTCTAAAATATGATAAAAAAGTCATACTATAGCATGTCGTCTAAAATATGATAAAAAAGTCATACTATAGCATGTCGTCTAAAATATGATAAAAAAAGTCATACTATAGCATGTCGTCTAAAATATGATAAAAAAGTCATACTATAGCATGTCGTCTAAAATATGATAAAAAAGTCATACTATAGCATGTCGTCTAAAATATGATAAAAAAAAAGTCATACTATAGCATGTCGTCTAAAATATGATAAAAAAGTCATACTATAGCATGTCGTCTAAAATATGATAAAAAAGTCATACTATAGCATGTCGTCTAAAATATGATAAAAAAGTCATACTATAGCATGTCGTCTAAAATATGATAAAAAAGTCATACTATAGCATGTCGTCTAAAATATGATAAAAAAGTCATACTATAGCATGTCGTCTAAAATATGATAAAAAAAAGTCATACTATAGCATGTCGTCTAAAATATGATAAAAAAGTCATACTATAGCATGTCGTCTAAAATATGATAAAAAAGTCATACTATAGCATGTCGTCTAAAATATGATAAAAAAGTCATACTATAGCATGTCGTCTAAAATATGATAAAAAAGTCATACTATAGCATGTCGTCTAAAATATGATAAAAAAGTCATACTATAGCATGTCGTCTAAAATATGATAAAAAAGTCATACTATAGCATGTCGTCTAAAATATGATAAAAAAGTCATACTATAGCATGTCGTCTAAAATATGATAAAAAAGTCATACTATAGCATGTCGTCTAAAATATGATAAAAAAGTCATACTATAGCATGTCGTCTAAAATATGATAAAAAAGTCATACTATAGCATGTCGTCTAAAATATGATAAAAAAGTCATACTATAGCATGTCGTCTAAAATATGATAAAAAAGTCATACTATAGCATGTCGTCTAAAATATGATAAAAAAGTCATACTATAGCATGTCGTCTAAAATATGATAAAAAAGTCATACTATAGCATGTCGTCTAAAATATGATAAAAAGTCATACTATAGCATGTCGTCTAAAATATGATAAAAAAGTCATACTATAGCATGTCGTCTAAAATATGATAAAAAAGTCATACTATAGCATGTCGTCTAAAATATGATAAAAAAGTCATACTATAGCATGTCGTCTAAAATATGATAAAAAAGTCATACTATAGCATGTCGTCTAAAATATGATAAAAAAGTCATACTATAGCATGTCGTCTAAAATATGATAAAAAAGTCATACTATAGCATGTCGTCTAAAATATGATAAAAAAGTCATACTATAGCATGTCGTCTAAAATATGATAAAAAAGTCATACTATAGCATGTCGTCTAAAATATGATAAAAAAGTCATACTATAGCATGTCGTCTAAAATATGATAAAAAAGTCATACTATAGCATGTCGTCTAAAATATGATAAAAAAGTCAAACTATAGCATGTCGTCTAAAATATGATAAAAAAGTCATACTATAGCATGTCGTCTAAAATATGATAAAAAAGTCATACTATAGCATGTCGTCTAAAATATGATAAAAAAGTCATACTATAGCATGTCGTCTAAAATATGATAAAAAAGTCAGACTATAGCATGTCGTCTAAAATATGATAAAAAAGTCATACTATAGCATGTCGTCTAAAATATGATAAAAAAGTCATACTATAGCATGTCGTCTAAAATATGATAAAAAAGTCATACTATAGCATGTCGTCTAAAATATGATAAAAAAGTCATACTATAGCATGTCGTCTAAAATATGATAAAAAAGTCATATTTTCCACGACATGCTATAAGTATGACTTCCGTTCAAGTTATGGATGCCAGCATAGTGGTGCACCTGTCAGCGTTGTCGTCTCTGTCTGGAGGTACCACGTTCAATTCCCTCCTGGATTGTTAACGGTGGAATTTGCATGTTCATGCAAAACTAATAACCTAAAAGTAAAGTTTTTTATCCATAATGTGGATGACTAACTCATGCATGTAGTCCATAATGTAAAACATTACATTCAAGCAATAAGCTGTTTCATTCTTTTGCTTGCACTTTCCAGTTTTATTTTTTTCTATTTAGAATATATGTGTAAAGGCCTGTCTAAACTCGTTTTGTCTTAACTTGAAGAAAAACATTATTATTAAAAATTAAAACTGCAATCTATAACTCCACCGTCCACAAATATTCATTCAAATGCGACCAAAATTGCCGCAGACATTCTTTGGATAGTAGATATACATGTTTTCAAGGGAATCTGCAGTGATATTAAATATCTTCCTGTAACGTGTTGTGAATGCAAAAGTTTTTCAATTTCTCCAAACGTTTCAACTTCACTAAAAGTTGAATCACCATCAACAGGTGGAATCTGAACCATTAATATCAACCTTGGTGAAGTAGAATCTTTTACCTGTTGAGTTAACCAGACTGTCGGCTGAGTCTCTGGAAGCTCTGAGTGACTTTCTCCTGCCACGACTGATTCTCCGGCGCCGAAGATAGTCCTGCGGTCTACGACGCCGACTCCCAGCTGGAAACGACCTCATGAAGACACGGGTTCGAGCCCCGCAGAGGTAAGACAACACACATGGTTCACGGTTTACCCGCCGAGGTAACACACCACTCACGGTTTACCCGCCGAGGTAACACAACGCACATGGTTCACGGTTTACCCGCCGAGGTAACTCACGGTTTACCCGCCGAGGTAACACAACGCACAAGGTTCACGGTTTACCCGCCGAGGTAACACACAAGGTTCACGGTTTACCCGCCGAGGTAACACACAAGGTTCACAGAGGGCAAGACCTCCTAAGGCGAGTCCCTGTAAGGGTAAGCCACAGGTAAAAAAAGTCCAAAAGAGACTTTTTTTTTTCATTGTGTACTGGTTGAGTTCACGGTGAGAAGTAATTTGAGGCATGTCAGTTCAGAAAAAGGTCATACTCCAAAAATTCACAAAAAAGTCATCCTATAACATGTCTAAAATATGTAAAAAAAAAAAATCATGCTATAACATGTCGTCCAAAATATGATTAAAAAAAACAACTCATTATAGCATGTCGGCTAAAATATGATTAAAAAAAGTCATACTATAGCATGTCAGATAGTAAAAACATGATAAAAACTGTGAAAATAGCGAGTCGGGATCAAACCTATAATCTTCCAAAAAGTCATAACTACTTCACCAACTGCCGTTTAGTAGTCATCTAAAAATTGAATAAACAATCATACTATAACGTCGTCCAAAATAGGATAAAAAAGTCACACAATAGTATATCATCCGAAAGATGATTAAAAAAAACTCATACTATAGCATGTCGTCTAAAATATGATAAAAAAGTCATACTATAGCATGTCGTCTAAAATATGATAAAAAAGTCATACTACAGCATGTCGTCTAAAATATGATAAAAAAGTCATACTATAGCATGTCGTCTAAAATATGATAAAAAAGTCATACTATAGCATGTCGTCTAAAATATGATAAAAAAGTCATACTATAGCATGTCGTCTAAAATATGATAAAAAAGTCATACTATAGCATGTCGTCTAAAATATGATAAAAAAGTCATACTATAGCATGTCGTCTAAAATATGATAAAAAAGTCATACTATAGCATGTCGTCTAAAATATGATAAAAAAGTCATACTATAGCATGTCGTCTAAAATATGATAAAAAAGTCATACTATAGCATGTCGTCTAAAATATGATAAAAAAGTCATACTATAGCATGTCTTCTAAAATATTATAAAAAAGTCATACTATAGCATGTCGTCTAAAATATGATAAAAAAGTCATACTATAGCATGTCGTCTAAAATATGATAAAAAAGTCATACTATAGCATGTCGTCTAAAATATGATAAAAAAGTCATACTATAGCATGTCGTCTAAAATATGATAAAAAAGTCATACTATAGCATGTCGTCTAAAATATGATAAAAAAGTCATACTATAGCATGTCGTCTAAAATATGATAAAAAAGTCATACTATAGCATGTCGTCTAAAATATGATAAAAAAGTCATACTATAGCATGTCGTCTAAAATATGATAAAAAAGTCATACTATAGCATGTCGTCTAAAATATGATAAAAAAGTCATACTATAGCATGTCGTCTAAAATATGATAAAAAAGTCATACTATAGCATGTCGTCTAAAATATGATAAAAAAGTCATACTATAGCATGTCGTCTAAAATATGATAAAAAAGTCATACTATAGCATGTCGTCTAAAATATGATAAAAAAGTCATACTATAGCATGTCGTCTAAAATATGATAAAAAAGTCATACTATAGCATGTCGTCTAAAATATGATAAAAAAGTCATACTATAGCATGTCGTCTAAAATATGATAAAAAAGTCATACTATAGCATGTCGTCTAAAATATGATAAAAAAGTCATACTATAGCATGTCGTCTAAAATATGATAAAAAAGTCATACTATAGCATGTCGTCTAAAATATGATAAAAAAGTCATACTATAGCATGTCGTCTAAAATATGATAAAAAAGTCATACTATAGCATGTCGTCTAAAATATGATAAAAAAGTCATACTATAGCATGTCGTCTAAAATATGATAAAAAAGTCATACTATAGCATGTCGTCTAAAATATGATAAAAAAGTCATACTATAGCATGTCGTCTAAAATATGATAAAAAAGTCATACTATAGCATGTCGTCTAAAATATGATAAAAAAGTCATACTATAGCATGTCGTCTAAAATATGATAAAAAAGTCATACTATAGCATGTCGTCTAAAATATGATAAAAAAGTCATACTATAGCATGTCGTCTAAAATATGATAAAAAAGTCATACTATAGCATGTCGTCTAAAATATGATAAAAAAGTCATACTATAGCATGTCGTCTAAAATATGATAAAAAAGTCATACTATAGCATGTCGTCTAAAATATGATAAAAAAGTCATACTATAGCATGTCGTCTAAAATATGATAAAAAAGTCATACTATAGCATGTCGTCTAAAATATGATAAAAAAGTCATACTATAGCATGTCGTCTAAAATATGATAAAAAAGTCATACTATAGCATGTCGTCTAAAATATGATAAAAAAGTCATACTATAGCATGTCGTCTAAAATATGATAAAAAAGTCATACTATAGCATGTCGTCTAAAATATGATAAAAAAGTCATACTATAGCATGTCGTCTAAAATATGATAAAAAAGTCATACTATAGCATGTCGTCTAAAATATGATAAAAAAGTCATACTATAGCATGTCGTCTAAAATATGATAAAAAAGTCATACTATAGCATGTCGTCTAAAATATGATAAAAAAGTCATACTATAGCATGTCGTCTAAAATATGATAAAAAGTCATACTATAGCATGTCGTCTAAAATATGATAAAAAAGTCATACTATAGCATGTCGTCTAAAATATGATAAAAAAGTCATACTATAGCATGTCGTCTAAAATATGATAAAAAGTCATACTATAGCATGTCGTCTAAAATATGATAAAAAAGTCATACTATAGCATGTCGTCTAAAATATGATAAAAAAGTCATACTATAGCATGTCGTCTAAAATATGATAAAAAAGTCATACTATAGCATGTCGTCTAAAATATGATAAAAAAGTCATACTATAGCATGTCGTCTAAAATATGATAAAAAAAAGTCATACTATAGCATGTCGTCTAAAATATGATAAAAAGTCATACTATAGCATGTCGTCTAAAATATGATAAAAAAGTCATACTATAGCATGTCGTCTAAAATATGATAAAAAAGTCATACTATAGCATGTCGTCTAAAATATGATAAAAAAGTCATACTATAGCATGTCGTCTAAAATATGATAAAAAAAAAGTCATACTATAGCATGTCGTCTAAAATATGATAAAAAAGTCATACTATAGCATGTCGTCTAAAATATGATAAAAAGTCATACTATAGCATGTCGTCTAAAATATGATAAAAAAGTCATACTATAGCATGTCGTCTAAAATATGATAAAAAGTCATACTATAGCATGTCGTCTAAAATATGATAAAAAAGTCATACTATAGCATGTCGTCTAAAATATGATAAAAAAAAATATGTCATACTATAGCATGTCGTCCAAAATATGATAAAAAAGTCATACTATAGCATGTCGTCTAAAATATGATAAAAAAGTCATACTATAGCATGTCGTCTAAAATATGATAAAAAGTCATACTATAGCATGTCGTCTAAAATATGATAAAAAAGTCATACTATAGCATGTCGTCTAAAATATGATAAAAAAAGTCATACTATAGCATGTCGTCTAAAATATGATAAAAAAGTCATACTATAGCATGTCGTCTAAAATATGATAAAAAAGTCATACTATAGCATGTCGTCTAAAATATGATAAAAAGTCATACTATAGCATGTCGTCTAAAATATGATAAAAAGTCATACTATAGCATGTCGTCTAAAATATGATAAAAAAGTCATACTATAGCATGTCGTCTAAAATATGATAAAAAGTCATACTATAGCATGTCGTCTAAAATATGATAAAAAGTCATACTATAGCATGTCGTCTAAAATATGATAAAAAAGTCATACTATAGCATGTCTTCTAAAATATGATAAAAAGTCATACTATAGCATGTCGTCTAAAATATGATAAAAAGTCATACTATAGCATGTCGTCTAAAATATGATAAAAAGTCATACTATAGCATGTCGTCTAAAATATGATAAAAAAGTCATACTATAGCATGTCTTCTAAAATATGATAAAAAGTCATACTATAGCATGTCGTCTAAAATATGATAAAAAGTCATACTATAGCATGTCGTCTAAAATATGATAAAAAGTCATACTATAGCATGTCGTCTAAAATATGATAAAAAAGTCATACTATAGCATGTCTTCTAAAATATGATAAAAAGTCATACTATAGCATGTCGTCTAAAATATGATAAAAAGTCATACTATAGCATGTCGTCTAAAATATGATAAAAAGTCATACTATAGCATGTCGTCTAAAATATGATAAAAAGTCATACTATAGCATGTCGTCTAAAATATGATAAAAAGTCATACTATAGCATGTCGTCTAAAATATGATAAAAAAAGTCATACTATAGCATGTCGTCTAAAATATGATAAAAAGTCATACTATAGCATGTCGTCTAAAATATGATAAAAAAGTCATACTATAGCATGTCGTCTAAAATATTATAAAAAAGTCATACTATAGCATGTCGTCTAAAATATGATAAAAAAGTCATACTATAGCATGTCGTCTAAAATATGATAAAAAAAAGTCATACTATAGCATGTCGTCTAAAATATGATAAAAAAAAGTCATACTATAGCATGTCGTCTAAAATATGATAAAAAAAGTCATACTATAGCATGTCGTCTAAAATATGATAAAAAAAAAAGTCATACTATAGCATGTCGTCTGAAATATGATAAAAAAAAAAGTCATACTATAGCATGTCGTCTAAAATATGATAAAATGTCTTTGCTTCAAAAAAATCATCGTCTCCCCAACTACCACCTGCAGGGACAACGACCATCCCTTGTTATATAAAGTGATACTCATCACCTACATCAGCCACTTAATGATAATGATATGGTGTGTTTTGCAATAACATAACTGCACATCACTTAACAGGCCACAACAACATAACATCAAAACGATTTAACGAGCGAACGTGTTATGCAAAGGCTGAGTCATACTTCAGTAATGGACCATAATGCATTTCATTTTCAGACCTACATTTGGTGTCAAGACATGCAAAGACGTTTGTGACCTGATCAATCCGCGACTCATTTTGTAACCTTTTCTGTCACATTAAAAACTCACAAATTAATCAATTCAACCATAATTAGTTAAAGAGAAATTTCAACAGTTAAAGGTCCTCCATATTGCATTATGTAAAACAGGTAGAAAACTATGAATATAAACATCAGAGGTTTAAAACAGCAGTGCTCAAGACTTTTTTTTAATTATTTCTTTTTTAAAGTCACTGTACTGGTTTCTTTGTATATAGTAATATATTTAAAAATAATAATAAAGCATAAATAATAATAAAAAAGAAGTAACTAGTAAAATTTGTACAACAGTTGTAGAGTCAAGACCATGGAGATAATATAGTAAAATACTATCTCATTGTCTTTTTATTTTATAACTGCTATTTTCCTCAGCAAAAAAATGGGCATTATTTTTAGTCATGTACAATTTACTTTCAAACCACTGTTCAAATTCCTCACAAGCGTTTTTACATGAGCATAATATATGTGCTGAACAAATAAGCATGTAAGAGGCTGGAACCAGGCAAGCTTTATTGGTTTGAAACTTAACAAAACACTGCTGGCAGATAAAAATCCCGCAAATTGTACATTTTCAGGAATGTTTAAAAACAAAACTTCTCTATTGAAACCAACATGTATTTTTTTTAATTTTTTTTTATAATAATACGGTCAGTTTTTTAACAGGCGTTGTTTCGGTCTGCTATAACTGACTCAAAACATAAAATGACCATGTAAACTTGAATATTTCCTCTACCTGTTTGTAATGTAAACATGTCTTGGGCAGTCTGCACACAGAATATAGAGTGTGAATATTTACACCCAAATCACAGTTTGAAGAAATGTCTGCGTTGAACAAAAGGAAGTAAACATTTGAAAAAGTAGCTCACGGCTTCAGAGCTCTACTTCTCCGCTGTGATGTCCTCAAAAACACCGTCGGTTCAGATTTATGCATCAAGAAGAAAAAAAAAAAAAATCCTCAGAGGTCAGCTACATAATTATGTATTTGTGTGTTTGCTTTGTGTGTCTGTGGTGGTTGTGTGTGCGTGTGTGTGTGTGTGTGTGTGTGTGTGTGTGTGTGTGTGTGTGTGTGTGTGTGTGTGTGTGTGTGTGTGTGTGTGTGTGTGTGTGTGTGTGTGTGTGTGTGTGTGTGTGTGTGTGTGTGTGTGTGTGTGTGCTCATTACGTAGCATGAATGCTCAGCTTTGGCAATTCAAATAAACATCTCAAAACATCAGCAAAAGCTTCTTATAATTAGCTGCTAAATGATTTCCTAGTTAATTTTCACATAGCAAATATTCATAAAATATGCTATTAACACCGCAATTTTAGTTTGCTACAATGTTTTTTTTCTTTAACTGTACCACAGGTTGTAAAGCTTAGCATTTTTTTCCCCGTAGGTCTAAAAACGGCTACAAATGATGTCCTATGCTGGACATGATTGTTAATATGCTACAAAAACAAGCAGTCTTTCTCGTCACTGTGCTACACGGGGATTTTGAGGGGAGGCAAACCGGAGAACTTTTTGACTGCTGTCAGACTCTTGAATGGCTGAGTGATCGTCACACATCTGTCTCAAATTGATGGACGACAATGAAGCCTTCTAAACCGACCAGTAGCTTCAGTAGGCTGTCATCCACAGACAAATGACCGCCGGACAGTCGCGTAGTATGCAAAAGTCGACGTAGCTTCCAGACGGGCTTTAAACTTAGGAAGTGGTTTAAATTGCAATACCACCGAGTGCCACTAGAGGTTGGCTCCAAAAAAAAGCCTCTGGTTCCATAGACTTCCATTCAACTTCTGTCGTGAAATACAAAGTCAGTAAAAAAATTTCTACGAGTCATTTTGGTGTCGCTCACTAATGTTGCTCCTTTTTATCAGTTTTCTGATGCTCCATCTGAAAATAATAACAATTAATTCGATGTTAGGCCCTCAAAAAGCGGCATTTTTGGGGGGCGCAAAATAGCAAGAAGGCGACGGGCGAAATCCAAACGCTACGATACAGAAAGACAGCCTACCTGCGACTACCAGGCGACAGGATCTTCATTGTCATGGTAACAGTAATAATAGTAATAAACAAACGGTTTACGTTGTGATGCGATAATCTTTTGGTTAGCTTTAGCACCCAAAACAAAGCACGCTATTTATTTATTGTTAAGTTAATTACGATACGAAGTTAAATACGATACCTACGTTAGCTTATACGTAACCTAAAATAAGTGAGCGCTAACTGCTGTTTTTTTTTTTTACACGCAACTTTTTCGCTCTTTGTCCTACGTCACCCGACTTCCTCCTTTGCTCCCGACATAATTACTACAGCAACTACGACGACTGTAACCTCCAGGTTTACTCGTAGCTACAGATTTAACCACCAGACGACGCGTGTTGATCACAGCGAAGACTAAATCTGTGAGCGGGTGGAGCCAAGCGAGGGTCAGGAAATGGTGGAATAATTTATGTACTGCTAGCACATGAATTGTAAACAGATGTGTGACGAAACAAAAGAAACATTTGTTTGTGTTGATCCAAATAATTTTACGACAAATTGCACAATCTGCATTAATCTCGACTGATGACTGCTGTGCTCAAATACATGAAAAATAGATCAAAAAAGGTTTGCAGTTGTTCAGTTCGCCCCCCCCCCCACCCCCATCAAAGTGACACGTCTTTTTTTTAATTTTTTTAAACGCCACCTATTCTTTATATAAACCATCTTTTTTCTTATATAAAACCAGAAACAGTGATTCCATTTTAAATCTCATCAATTCAGGAAGCACAAAAAAAGAAGCTTTACTTCTGGGAACTGGAAGTTAATCGTTTTAAGTGAACCCGCAAGGAAAAACACTGAGATGACGGAAGTCGGCATGAAAATATTAGTACTTGTTTTGTTTTTTTAGACAATGTCCGTTAACGGGTAACTCGAGTCCTGCTAGAGTTCTTTTGTCTGAATTGAATGGATTCAAAAGGAAAGCAATCTGAACCTGGCTTTAAGTGGTCTGGTTTCTCTGGTATCTGCATGTGTTATTATGTACACACCTAAGACATAAACTTATATGGCATCATTGCCACAAAACTCCAAAGGCATCCTCTTTGATTGTATCACGGGTGATCAGAGACAGGTTTTTTTTAGGGAGGGGGGGACTTTCCCTCAGGAGTCCTTCGACTGTGCTCGACTCTTTAAAACGTCTCTCGGTCAACGTCGCTGATCTTATTCCACAAAATGTTGAACATTCATCCCTAAAGCTTCCGATCGTTAAATACAAACAACTTAGAAAATTCGATAGCTAAAACACCTAAAACGTACGGGATTACATATTCCTAACGTTCACATCAGAACGTAGAATAGTGGGGAAGAAGAATATCTGTACAGTCGGAGTATAAATGTCAACGCGTACACAGTTCACCTCTAGGTGTGTTTATAGTAGTCGTATTTATGGTGTTTTTCAGGTTTCTTTTTCTAGTATAGTTTTCCATGAACAGGGTTGGGAAGTAATAAAAAAAAAACACATAGTGGCTTTTCAAATTTTGTAAAACAGTGTAAAAATAAATAACTTTTTTAGCTTCTAATTTTATGTAATTACATTTTTTCTGTAAACAAATGAAACACATTTAATAAATCAAACAGAGAGTGGTGTTTCCCTTCGTACGGCACACTTCGGTTAAAATGTTTACAAATTAGGTCGTATACATCGTCTGTAATTTTAGCCACTTTAAAGTCCCGTAAAAGGTTTGATTTTACGCACCAAAAACAAAAACACTGGTCGACTGTTGAAGGGAGTAAAAAAAACGACCTGTATCTTTGTTTTCTGCGACCTGTAGTGTACGTGTTAATTTTAACGGAAGCAATGGGAGGAAGTCAAGTGACGGAGTATGTAGAGCGAGTAACGCTGTGTTCAAATGGGGTCGTATTTACCACGTTCACGAGAACAGTCCGTATGAACGGCGCCCTCTTGTGGTATTCACGACGTCGGCACCTAAAATTTTGTGACGCGTTTGCTGACGTTTACCGAAATGTCAGAGGCCGTGGAAGTAAATTTTTTTCGGTGGATGTTCAGCTTAATATATTGTAACTATAGTCACGTAGAGTTTTGTCTCCGTAACTTAGATAACCGCCTACGTCTGAGGAAAATGTTGATCTTCCCAACGGCCTCATCTTTTCCCTCTTGCGGCTTTACATTTACATTAGCTCGCTAAATTGTTAGCCTCTGTGGCTTCTAGACGCCTTCCACGTTGCCGTTGCTTAGCAACTGGGTTCTTAAGACCACTTTGAACGCCAATTGTACGGTGCACGCGACCATTTGAACGCAGCATGAATTAAGACATAAAGTAGACCCGATACCAGGCCGACTTCAACAGTTTGACACTTTCGTCATTTGTTTTGAGAGGAACTGACCAACGTTCCCAACCGTGTCCATGAAACGACTTCTATTCAAAGAAACGCGAGACTCTTCAGTCTTAAAAGACGTGAAAAGACGCTGCGTCCGTGAGACGCATCGATCGCGTAGCGCCTTTGTTCTTTTTTTGTGAATGGACAGCATTTTGTAAAATGACTGGGCTTCCTGTTTCCTGTGCTGCTGCCGCTCCGCTGCCCTGATGATGAATGTACCCGTCAGAAAAAAAAAAAAACCCACAAATGTCTTGTTGCTACTAATCATCGTATCCCTCGCTCTTCCCCGCCCGCGTTCCCTCCCAGCGTGTTAAAAGTTTTGTTAAATGTCTCTCTTCATCTCGGGGTTTTTCGGCATCTGCGGTGAGTCATCCCTCCGCCCACCTCCTCCCATCTTTTCTTTTCTCCTCTCTCCTCTTTTTTTTTTTTTGATCTCCTTACCTCCTTCCTTCAGCGACTCTGCTGCAACCCTCCTCCCACACACTGCGAGGGTACAGGATTTGTGTGTGTTTTGTCGTGTGGTGTTTAAGAGCTGTAACGGAGCCAACCCCCCCCCCCCCACCTCCCCAGTTGTGCCCTCCCTTCCCCCCACCCCCTGCTCATGTAGCCTAGCATGGCGAGGCGCTCATCCGCATGTGCGTGTGGTAGCGCGGAGGAGGCACGGCGGAGGGCGGCGCCACCATGGGCAGGGACTGGGGCGGCGGACCACTCGGGTGGGGGTGGTGGGCCTGAGGGTGGGCGTGGGAGGCCCTGGGTAGGGTGGAGGTGGCCACCGGGTAAAGAGGGTGCGGATAGAAGGAGGAGGTGGAGGAGGAGGAGGCCGGCTGGAGCTGGTAGCTGGCAGCCGACGAAGGTCCGGAGGAAGAGGGCGTGGCCTGAGAGCTGCTGCCCCCCTTGGGGGGAGCCTGCGGGGGCGGGGTCTGGTTGAGCTGGATGGAGATGTCGGAGGAGACGTCGGAGGGACTGCGGCCCCGCTGCGGTGGAGGCCAGGAGTCCGGGTGGAGGAACTGGCCGCTGTAGTCGCTGCAGTCGGACATGCGGGGGCGGTAGAGCGCCGGGTGGGGCCGGTAGAGCTCCTCCTCAGCGTAACGCTTCATGAAGAGGTAGACGGACATCACTCCCGCTCCCTGAGGAAGACATCCACAGATCCAGAGGTTACTGCAGCCACATACACAGTTTGTCTTTCAACCACTGAAGAGGTTCAAGTTTTGGTTTAGTTAGATGTCTTCTCTCTATCGGATGAACCTTCAAATCAAATAAGAGAACAAGATGTGGACGTCGACCAGACAGAAGAAGTTTAAGAAATAGGTCTAAGAAGAAGGGAAACGTTTTCAGAACAAAGTCAACATTTTGAGAATAAAGCTGAAATTTTGAGAACAAATTCTAAATTTTGGGAATAATGTCAAAAATTTTAGAGAAAAGGTGAGATTCTCTAAGAAAAGATGCTGTTGAGGTGCATTATGGGAAATTTAATCTTGAAGTTCGACCCATACTTTCCCACTCACACGTCTCCCAACTACTGATGAACTGCAGCGTGTATCCCACGATACGTCATACAGACAACGCAGATGCATGTTTGCTTTTATACGTTAAAAGGGTTTTTATTCTGCTGTATTTATCTGTACTTTATGACTCCGTCCTTCAGGGAATTCTTGTTCTGCAAAGCGTTTACTGGTCTGTTCTTATAGCAGGAAACTATTAATAAGGAACACTGACTCACTGTGTAGTTATCTTATTAAAATATGGAGAACTATTCAAATAAAATGCACACATGTGCAACACACTGGCAGCAGTTGTGTTCGTAAACCGCTCTGATAAGATATTTAGGATCAACAGTCACACAAGTAAAGTGGATTCGAGAAATCGAAAAACATCAAACAGTTACGAGAAAAAAATGAAAAACGCTGCCACGGGGAATCAAAATGAAACAACCAGTTTCCTGCAAATTTCCCTGACACAAAAACATTTATGAAACATCAGCGTCTTCCTCCCCGAGCTGCGAATGCACCAGCGAAATGTAATAAATCCATAATAAATTTTTTTTTTTTTGCAAGAGAGTTGACAAAAAGGGCTTCGGCGCTCGGCGGTGGAAAACGAGCTATTATCATAAATGTATTCATGTTTTTTGGTTCGGGCGTCCGCAGAGCATTCACAGCTCATTCACTATTCATTCACAACATGGGCGCGACAACGACCCCCCCGAGAACGAGACGCCGTGTTTGTGTGCACGATCGTGGGTGGAGGAGGTGGTGGTGGGGGGAGGGAGGGAGGGAGGGTGACAGCAGGGGCTCGAATGAGCTTCGCAACCACCAGCACAGATTTTAAAGAGGAGTGTTGGAGAGGAAGGAAAGAGGGAAAAGAGGAAGGAGATGATGAAGGAGGGAGGACAGGAAACAAAAATACTGAGGACAGGAAGAAAGAGCGTCATATAAACAACTGTAGGTTAAATGGAGGGTGGAGGAAGAGCAGAAGATGATGATGATGATGATGATGCAGAAAGAAAAGAAATGAGAGGGGGAGAGAGGATTGAAAAAAAAAAAAAAGTAAAATAAAGAAAGAAAAAGATTAGAGTTGAAGGAAGAAATTAACAGAAGGGGGAGCAGATGTGAAAGAGGAGGAGATGAGATCAAGAGAAGGAGGAAGGAATGAGAGGGAGGGATGAAATGAGAGGGAGGGAAGGAATGAGAGGGAGGGATGAAATGAGAGGGAGGGAAGGAATGAGAGGGAGGGATGAAATGAGAGGGAGGGATGAAATGAGAGGGAGGGAAGGAATGAGAGGGAGGGATGAAATGAGAGGGAGGGAAGGAATGAGAGGGAGGGAAGGAATGAGAGGGAGGGAAGGAATGAGAGGGAGGGATGAAATGAGAATGAAATGAGAGGGAGGGAGGAGAGAGGGAGGGATGAAATGAGAGGGAGGGATGAAATGAGAGGGAGGGAAGGAATGAGAGGGAGGGATGAAAGGGAGGGAAGGAATGAGAGGGAGGGAAGGAGGAAAACAAAACAAAAAATCAGAAAAAGACAAAGAAGGACAAAAAGGAGAAGGAGTGAAAGAGAGAAGAGAAAAGAAGAAGAGGAGGAACAAAATGAAATGAGAAGGATGAAGGACCTCTTCCCCGCCTCCCCTCCCCCTCCTCCCTCCCCCTCCTCCCCCCCAGTGAGGAATATTTGGATGCATATGAAGCGGTGCTTCCACAGAGCTGCTGCCCTCAAGTATTCCAGCTATTAACATTTATGAATATTGATGACGAGCTCCAACACTGACACTTTATAAATGTGTGTGTGTGTGTGTGTGTGTGTGTGTGTGTGTGTGTGTGTGTGTGTGTGTGTGTGTGTGTGTGTGTGTGTGTGTGGGTGTGTGCGTGCGCGTTTGTTCTGTGTCCGTGTGTGTGTGTGTGTGTGTGTGTGTGTGTGTGTGTGTGTGTGTGTGTGTGTGTGTGTGTGTGTGTGTGTGTGTGTGTGTGTGTGTGTGTGTGTGTGTGTGTGTGTGTCACCTCTTTGAGCAGGAAGGAGGAGGCGGCGAAGGCGAAGGACCAGCCGTAGCGGTAGTGGAAGAACTGCTCGGCCTCTCTGGGCCGGTTCATCACCTCGTCGTTGATGCTGGAGATGTACAGAACCAGACCTACCACCAGGCTGAGGCCTGCACACACACACACACACACACACACACACACACACACACACACACACACACACACACACACACACACACACACACACACACACACACACACACACACACACACACACACACATTAGGAGTATTCAATATACTTAGAATAAAAAAAAAGGATTTGTGCTCAGTAAAACGTGCGCCACGGGTGAAAGAGTGAAATAAACTAAAGAGGTGAAGACGAGGAAGCTAAAAGCTTTTAAAGGAAAACAAAGAAAGATAACGAACTCGCAAACCACAAACAACCAGAAAAAAACAGGCAGTGCGAAGCTAATGTTGCATTTCCCTCGTTACCCTGTAATACTAATCACATTTGAATGGGCCTTTAGTCTCTTTGTGTGTGTGTGTGTGTGTGTGTGTGTGTGTGTGTGTGTGTGTGTGTGTGTGTGTGTGTGTGTGTGTGTGTGTGTGTGTGTGTGTGTGTGTGTGTGTGTGTTAGCTGCACTAGTTAATGATAATGTGTCCTGGTTGTACTGTAAATAGGCTGAGAAAACCCCCGACAACAGGCTGTGCTGCGGTGAAGAGATAAACAAGAACACAGTCACACACACACACACACACACACACACACACACACACACACACACACACACACACACACACACACACACACACACACACACACACACACACACACACACACACAGCGGCGCCTCATTAGGAGTGTGTCCCTGTCAACAGACTAACCACTGCAGCCGACCTGTAAAATCCTCCGGCACTGAAAACCCGATGAAAAGCAAAGAAGCTTCCCCGTTAAAAAAAACTCTTCATTTTCTCTCAGAAAATATCTCTGATGCACAAAAGAACGATAATACAGTAAAACCCACGAGTCTCCACGGAGCTTTCAAAACACGTTGAGCCAGATCTGCACATCTGAAGCGCTCCTACTTTACAAACATGTCGGAGATACAACACGGGACGTCACATGTATGTAAAAGTGTTCGTAGCTTCCGGGTCTGAAAGATGAGGCCTTGAGCTGCAATACCACCGAGCGCCACTAGAGGTCGGCTCCAAAGCGCCTCCACAGACTCCGTTTGATTGACAGGCCTGTGGTGCCATCAGGTTACGGTTGTCGGTGGGCGTGGCTCCACCGCTCGCTCCTCCCTCCAGCTCGTCCAAATATGGTCACTTCCTGCTCCAAACTAGCAAAGATGGCGCCGGCCAAAATCCGAACTGGAGGCTTCGTAACGTCGCTGTTGGTCGCCGCTTGTTTCCACCACGTCAGACACTGAAGACAATAGTTTGTGACTTATTTATCTATAAATCAATCGATAGGTGCAAGATTTAAATCCAGATCACCAGGAGACTCACGGTCTTTCAGGACGGGACGTAATGTCAGAACAAATCATGATACATGATGAGCTCCGACGTTTTAATATGGTCACATTTCTCTTCAAACTCATCAGACGATGAGTGAAAATAACACAGAAGTGATTCAGCAGATAATCAGTTGCACAAAAAGAAAGAAGTTGATGGATTGCGTCTAAGTTGTGCTCATTAAAAAGGAAGTTTTGGCTCAAAGTAAGAAGTTTTTATTTTCTGATTTATGCTTTCCTTCTTAACCCCATAAAATGAATTTATATTACATAGAAATATAACCATTATTTCATGTCTGAGTCAAACTGGTGGGTTTCATTTGGCTTAAGTGAGAAAAGGCAGCTAAAAAAGAAAGACTTTGAGTGCTGTAGTTTCCTGTGTTGGCCACCAGATGGCAGCGTTGTGACTGAACGCTCATCTGAAGCTCCAGCCGCCCGGAGAGGGTGAGAGAGAGAGAGAAGGAGAGGAAGGAGAGACGGGAGGACAGACAGGGGGACAGACGGGGGGACAGACAGGAGGGAGGACGGGGAGGCAAGCAGCTGGTCCACACGCTGGAACCTGAGGCTGCTCTGTTTTCATGACAAAAACACACACATGCAGACTGAAAAGCAACAATGGAGGTTTGTAATCGTTCAGAAACACCTTCTAATTTCTGTGATTTGCTTCGAGCCCCCTGCCGGGTGAAACATTCGCAGCGCCGCCTTTGAAAAACAGGCTCTTTTATTTGTAAAGAATACAAAAATTCAATTTAAGTGTCATTATTTTGCCGTTTCACAGGTAAAGTTGTTATCGACTAAATTCTTTGTCCGACAGACTATTTTTAACGGGAAGTGAGTCTTTATTTTTCTCAGAAGGCGCAAAACAATTTATAGAGATTATCATTATTTCTTCTGTTAAAGACAGGATAAATGAAAAAAAAAGAAGATTTATTCAGAGTCTGTTCTTCATGTAGTTTCTCCCCAAAGGGCTGAAAATAATAATGCTCTTAAAATTTGAAATAGGCTGTTACCAAAATTATTTCTTTCTTTCTCTTTGTGATCAAATTTTTTGTCAAATTGTTACTTTTGTCAAACAAATATGGTCATTAAATGCACTATTTGCACTATTTTATGGTATTTTAATTGTATTTTACGTTTTTTTTATGATGTGAAATATCCCCAAATGTAAAAAGTGCTTTTGAAAATCACACGTATATGTGACTTTTGTCAGAATGTATATCTGTTTACATGATAAACCTAAACTTTACAAAAAAGGAAAATATTAAGGAAAGAAAGTATGAATATCAATAAAAAAGGACAGCAGTCATGTGATGCTTTTCTGCCCTATCGAGGAAAGATTCGTTATAATTTGCTTTTCAAACGCAGATTTTAACCTGTGGACGTGTCTTTATTTCATATGTTTGGCTGTTTATTTGCACAGATTTGTACGTCTGCGTCCATGTGAAGGTGTTTTGGTGTTTTTGTTTTTGTGCACGCACGTGTTTGTCTCCGTGTTGGCTCGCTGACATTCCCGTGACATCATGTGTCCAGTCAGCAGTCCACCATGCTAAGCTAGCATCTGTGAGGTAAAGCTCCCTCATGCCAAAAAAAAAAAAAAAGAAGCAGGAAGGTGATGTCATCATGTCTGCTCAGAGAGAGAGACAGAGACAGAGAGAGAGACAGAGACAGAGACAGAGAGAGCACAAAATAAATAAATAAATCCAATCGAGCATCAGCAGAACGTCCGACTGCGTCTGGAGGTAACTGAGCAGAAAGCCGAGCGGTGATGTCACTCTGCCGGCTGCGCTGACTCGCCTTCCCGACACGACTCCAAACCAAAAGACTCAGCGCTCCTCCGGCACAACGTGACAGGGAGGACTGCTTTTTAAAAAATCAATCAATCAATCAATCAATAAAATGTTATTCTATCATTAACAGCCATTAAAACAGGACGACGGATTACAGCTCGTGAAGTCGTACATCCCACGACTCCGGAGGGCAGCGACCGCCGGGAACTTCTCGTCCAACGTAGAAACAAACGTCCGCCTGAGGGTGAACCGCTAGGGTTTTGGCGGTCGGAGGTCAAAGGTCAAAACACATCTCTAACCCGGCACGCCGACTACGACGACATTTCACGCAGATGTCTGACGGGATTAAAAAAAAAAAGATGGAAGGGACGGCATTTGTGTTGCAGTCAGGTCAGATCCAATCAGATCGGTCAGATCCAATCAGATCGATCAGATCCAATCAGATCGGTCAGATCCAATCAGATCGATCAGATCCAATCAGATCGGTCAGATCCAATCAGATCGGTCAGATCCACCGCTGGCTCCTCCCCCTCGCCCCCTCGGCTGCTGTTAAACATTTTATTTAATCTTTTGTTCCCTGTTTTCTTATCCTGATGAATTTGAGGTCTTCACACCGGAAGCGGAGATTTAAAGTTGCATCGTAGAAGATATATTTGGATCTATTGCCCACTGATGACGCACCGCGACGCGCTTCTTTGAGGGAACTTGTTATTTATAAAACATTTTGACCTCAAACCTCTGATTTGGATCAAAATGAGAACTGCTTCCTCGGTGGTCCAAAAATACATTTTTATGATGGATATTATTGATCATTCTGTCAAATGTAGCACATTATAATATAAAATATGATCATATCGAAGCTTAAATAGGTTTTGGACTCGTGGAAAACTCGTTTTTGAAACGCAGCTTTTGAAAGTAAAAAATAAAATCTGATATTTCCTGCGTTTCAAGGACGAGAGATAAAAAAAAAAAATATTAAAAAAAAGTTCAAAACTGCTCGTCCTGCAAGAAAAATGTTCCCAATACAATTAAAGAACAATAAAGAAAAATGTTATTAGCAGAAAGTAACCTCAGCCAGTCTTTTCATCTCATACAGAACGACTCCTTTCCCGAAAGATTGTTTTTTTTTAATCTGCAGCAGCGGGATGAACTTTAAATCTTCACCATCACGGACAGTAAAGCCGGTAATTTAAAGGAAAATGAGGCTGACCTGAGAGCAGCTGATGAGAGTTCACGCTCACATTTTTTAATCATTTGATTGTGAAGCTTTTGATCAAGAAATAAAAATATTCCTCCGAGGTGGAATATTAGTTGGACGGAGTTCCACTTTCACTTTAAACACACTGAGCAGGTTGCATTTTGTGAAGCTAGAAAAAAAATAAAAAAATAAATATATATATATTTCTTTTTTTTTTCCTGCAGGCTCTCTGACAGCTCGTCTCCCCGGCTGCTTTTACAAAGACGGCCGAGACGCAGCAGAAAAATAATTGGAAAATGTGAAAGGAAATGTGTGACGAGATCATCCGAGAGCAGATGTTCCAAAACGGTGAGGAAAAGTAACCGCGCCGAAGTTTAGGATGTAATTTATGATGCGAGACTTTAAACAGCGTAAAAATGAAATAAATCAACTTTTCTCAGGACAAAGAAGTCGGTGTGGCGTCGGGCGTCTCTCGTCGTTACCTGACAGGATGAAGAAGATGCCGGAGACGAAGGCGAGGATGGTGCGCTGCGGCCGGATGTGTCCGATGTTGCTGATGACGAAGGCGGTGAAGACGAAGAGCAGCGAGACCATCGGGAAGGGAGTCGCCGTTCGGACCATTTCTGGGAGGACGGAGGGGAGAGAGAATAAATAAATGAATAAAAAATGAAAATAAAAAAAATACAAATAAAAAAATAAACCGCAGTTTGAAACGTTGAGAAATGTTCCAGTGAATCATCAATAATTTAAAGTTTGACCGTCCTCCTAGTTCTCGAGTCATTGCTCATTTTTTATGATATTCTTGTACGATTTCATATTATTGACCTTCATCGATGATATAAACCCGTGAATTCCTCATAAAGTTGATTACTTTATACGATCAAGGCCTTTTTTTCCCATAAATATTTGCTCAGTTCCTCCGAAAACAGTGTTCGTCCCGTCGTTGCTTAGCAACCGCAACTACAAACGGCAGCTCTGGCAAAGCTTTGGATTTCTACACGTGCTGCAACACCGGGAATTCGTGTTCGCATGTATTTGTACTTATTTTTTCGATAAGTAGCAAGTTTAATTTGTTTATTTCTGCCTGATGTCTAAAATCGATTGTTTAAAAAAAGAAATCTAAATTTTTGGTGGAAAATCTGCCCAAAAAAACAAAACCACCCAGTAAGTGAAGTAATTTGATATTGAGTTAGATTACTCATCGGAGAAGCTGACTATAAGCTTCTGAGAGTTGAAGGAAATATTATCCGACACAAGTTAAAATACGAAGACGTGAACGCGATCTTCTCGTCGACGTGAGTCGGACTCACTGAGGATGTTGGCGGTGTTTTCTGTCGTGATCTCGATCTCCGGCTCGGTGAAATACTCCGACGCCACACATCGACCCTTCTCAGGTCCTGAGAGAGAGAGAGAGAGAGAGGAGGTTAGAAACAGGAGAGAGTGTGTGTGTGTGTGTGTGTGTGTGTGTGTGTGTGTGTGTGTGTGTGTGTGTGTGTGTGTGTGTGTGTGTGTGTGTGTGTGTGTGTGTGTGTGTGTGTGTGTGTTGGGGTCATCTTTGGGTCGCAGACAATATGGCCTTTTTTTTGTTTTTTGTTTAGCGTATGGAAATAAAAAAAAAAAAAAAAAAAATCAAAGAAACACAGAAAAAAAAGAGAAGGCGGAGATTCAGAAAAGGACGAACGAGGTGAAAGAGAATCAGGAGACGAAACCCAAAGAGATAAAAAAAAATAAAAACAGAAACAGAAAGTGGAAGTGAGACAGATGGAGGTCAAGAGGTTCAGGAGAAAACAAGGTCTCAGCCGAGAGAGAGAGAGAGAGAGGAGACACGATGGTTAACCTCAAACTGTAGAGACACACACACACACACACACACACACACACACACACACACACACACACACACACACACACTCTCTCTCTATATATATACACGGGAATCTGTCAACAAAAATGATGCATTCACGCACAGACAAATGTGATATCTCTCCTCCTGCTCGCTCGCTCTCTCGCTCACGAGCACTCTCTCTCTCTCTCTCTCTCGCGCACACACACACACACACACACACACACACACACACACACACACACACACACACACACACACACACACACACACACACACGCTCGCTCGCCCGATCCAAATGCCACCAGCGTTTTCCTCCTCTGACCTTTTGTACCAGGCGTCAGACAACAACAGGGAAACACAAACATGGCCGCCTCCCCAGAGCGACGCCACGGCGACCCCGCAAACACGGAGACGGCCGAGTGCAACGAGGACGCTTGTTCTGTGTCCGTGTGTGTGTGTGTGTGTGTGTGTGTGTGTGTGTGTGTGTGTGTGTGTGTGTGTGTGTGTGTGTGTGTGTGTGTGTGTGTGTGTGTGTGTGTGTGTGTGTGTGTGTGTGTGTGTGTGTGTGTGTAAACACACAAACTTTGTGGCTTCAACACGTTACTTTATGTCGCGTTTAGCTGCGACGTTAGTTCTGATGCTGGAGGTCGTCATGGTAACCCAACAGGCGATCTGAGAGATCTGATTGGTTCATATTTCTGCAGCATCGCCCTGACCAGATTCACAGACGGGTATCAGCACCTGGAAGTCGGTGTCTCTTCTTTATTTCTTCCGCCGCGGTAAAAAGACGCTTCGCTGCTTTAAGTGTTAACTTTGTGGCGCGTCAACGCAGAAAGGGAATTTTTCTTCCCACGAAGTCAAAACGAAGACGTGAATATCTTCGACTCGCGCCGACGCAAACTCGCGACCCGTCTGCGTTGAAAAGTCGCCTCGTTTCGATCCGATCGGGAAACGATCCTCGTTCGGTTTGATGCGCCGTTCGTTCCCTGCAGACGTCCAAACGGCCTCCGGCGTGTTTTCTGCTCACGGCGGCGGTAAAAAGACACGTTGTGATCGCGGGCTGAAATAAACAGCTCGAACAAAAAACAACAACAACAAAAAAAGGGCCAGGAGGATTATGGGTAAAAGGGGGGAGAGCTGTCACACTCGAACAGACAAATCTAGTGTGAAACTGGCCTGGTGTCACACTGTGGTGTTTTCTTGTTGGGTTTTTTGCCTGTAAAGGAGAATAAATGTGTCTATTTTTAGCACAAAGCACCACATTTTTTTAATTTTTTTTTTAACAGCATCAGATTATTTGAACCTTCGTGTCTCACACATGAAAAAAAAAAAGAAAAGAAAAAAAGGAGCAGAATAAATAAGGTGTGAAAGCGTCACCGACCTGCCACGAAGCAGACCCTCCAGAGGCCGGAGTGCAGCGCCATCTTCACCTCGGTGGTCTGGTTCTGCTGCAGGACGATGCCCTCCTCCATCAGCAGCCAGTAGTCGGTCGACACGGCGACGCCCACCAGCAGCAGGCCGCAGGCGCCGAACACCGACGAGAGCAGCGTCAGGGCCCTCGTGCTGAACGAACTCATCTGGAGGAGGAAGGACAACGGCGGGTTAACGCGTCGGACGACGAAGCGTTGGCTTTTATTTCTAAAAGATTGGCGAGGCGGCGGAGTTAAAAAAAAAAAAACGAGAAAAGAAAGAGGTGACAGGAGGACAGAGATTGATTTAATTCATTGATTTTGAACATCTTAAAATATGCACCGGCTGCACGGGGAGGCGCGAAGAAGGAGGCCGAGGAATCTCTGATCCTAATCTCTCTCGACTTTCATTGACTCGGCCTGTTAAATATGTACGGACGGGAGAGGAGCATCGATACAGCCGCCTCTCATCCTGATGGTGTTGAAGGTGCGAAGCCTTGAACACCTCCTCACTCTAATCCTGAGAGGTTTCTGTTACAGAATACGAAGCAGGAACTAATTCACGGACACGGAAGTAAAAATAAAACAACGAAGCCCGGAAAAAGGCTACGAGGCAGTAAGTGATGCTCTGAATGAAGAGATTCTGGGAATTCAAGAGAGAAACTCTGAGAAGGAAAACAAATGAACGGAGTTCAGGAGGAAACAAGTGCAGAAGTGTCTTCAGCTGCAATACCAGCGAGTGCCACTAGAGGTCGGCTCCAAAAAGCCTCCGGCTCCATAGACTCCCATTCAACTTCTCTCATCAAATCCAAAGTGAATAAAATGTGTCCATCAGTTATCTCGGTGTTGTTAGCTAAAGTCACTCCTTCTTATTAGTTTTCTGGAGGTCCATCTGAAAATAATCCCTCATTCATTAGAAAAGAAGATTCAAGAAGACCTGGTTTTGGGGGCGTGTCTGTTTGATTGACAGGCCTGTGGTGCAGTCAGGTTACAGCTATCGGTGGGGCGGGACGTAGTATCGTCAGGTTTCCGATCAGATCGAGTCAGATCCACCGCTGGCTCCTCCCCCTGCTCATCCAAATATGGTCACTTCCTGCTACCAAACCGCTCCGAACTAGCAAAGATGGCGCCGGCTGATATCCGATCTCAAAGCTTCATAACGGCCGTTCAACAAACCCACGGGTGACATCGGTGCTGGTCGCCGACACAAGAGACACGGGAGGAGGACATTTATCAGCTGATTGACAAAAAAATTAAAATAAATCCATCCATCTGTAGGATGGGACAAAATATTCACTTTCTTTGCATCGTGATGAAAGAAGAAGACAAAGGAGGAGGAGGAGGAGGAGGAGGAGGAGGAGAAGGAGGAAGAGGAGGAGTGGGGGGATTTTAATGCCAACAGCAAAGGGTGAATTAAATAGAAAACAATGAGTCAGATGGCAAAGAACTGACTTCAAGCCTTCAGAGAGTTGAAGTCCGGCCGACTTTAAGAATGACAGAATCTGACTCATATTTTCCTTTTGGGAGTCACGTGGACATTTTACAGCTTATTTATGGAGACGTTAATAAATAATGATAAATAATTAAATTCAGGCTTTCAATCTGAAAGTTTTCCGTCCACACGCGACGATAATCACAGTACGTGACTGAAATAGTTCAGACGGACGTCCCACGTGAGCTTCCAGGTAACGTGCAGTGCAGCTCGACGCCCACTAGGGGGCAGAAACGCTGCCTCTGCTCTGCCGTACATCACTTTTAACTGTTCACACACACACACACACACACACACACACACACACACACACACGCACGCACGCACACACACACACACACACACACGCACGCACACACACACACACACACACACACACACACACACACACACACACACACAGAGCCTCATCCTTCCAGTCAAAATGGAGGTCAACATGCAGCTGACTGAAACACAGGAAGAACTACGGACTGAGATGAGTTCACTCATACGGACATAAATCACAATACATAAAACATAAAACAAACTGCATCAATAAGATCAACATTATTGTTCATATCGAAGAATAGTCGCTCCTTCACTTCCTGTTTCGGTCTTTCGTCGCTTCATTCAGTGTCTCTGTACGTAGATCATAAATTAAATCTGATAGTTTGAGTTTTTAAATCATATAAAGTTCTGTAATATCTTCGTTCTTCTTCTCCTGATTCTTTAGTGCTGCAAAATCCAAACTATAATGAACACGAAGTGTACATATATATATATTTTTTTTGTGTGTGTTGTTTTGATCATTTTAACCTGTAAAGTGTCTTTGTGTATTTTGACAAGCTCTAAAATGTATTATTATTATTATTGTTGTTGTTTTTATTAGTATCAGTTTTAGAAAGTACATCTTCTGTAAAACATATTACATTTGAATTAAAAGTAGTTTCACGTAACATAAACATTTCTTTTTGGCTTTCGATCCAGATGATTTTTTTTTTTTTTTTTTTACAGAAATTTGACCTTGAAAAAGACGCGTGATTAAATTTGTATATTAAAAAACCTCCAGACAGAAAACACACGTCAACTTTCTGAGTCGGGAGAAACTCCAGCAGCTCCGGAGCTTCAGCTCAAACTTAGACCATGAATATTTCAACAAAAAAAAGAAAACCTCCAGCTGTAGAAGTTGGTTTCACAGCGATTTACTTTTTAATAAAGCAAACTTTTTTACATCGTCCTGTTTAAAACGTATATTTCCAAGATAACCTGCATCTTTTAGTTGTTTTTTTTGGGCGTATCACAACTAATAAATGAGATTCAGAAACACGGTGTTAAACGGAGGTTCACGGACTCCAAAAAATGTTGCTTACGTCGGAGGAAGCAGAGAAAACGAGAGAGAAGCCGATAAACAGAAATGAAGTCGGCAGACGAGATCAGAGCCGGAAAAACAAATAAGAAGCGGGAAAAAGAAAAAGAACAAAAACAAAGAAAAAAGAAAGGAGAGGAGACGGCGAGGCGTGACGTCATCGTGGAGACGGCGAGGCGTGACCTCATCGTGGAGACGGCAAGGCGTGACCTCATCGTGGAGACGGCGAGGCGTGACCTCATCGTGGAGACGCCGCGGAGCACATTCGGTGTCGGAGAGGATCAGACGTGAGTCACCCGCTGCAGATATTAGATGTAGTAAAACAGAAATAAAAGCCCGCGGAGACGACACGCAGGTGATCAACAAACGGGCAACTCTTTTAAAAATCTTATCAAAAAGTACTTCCTGGTATGTCGTCAACAACTGGATGAATTTTGGGGTCATGAAATATTATTATGTTGGCATGAATCAAACTGGTGAAGAAAACAGCCTTTGATTGGATCCATGTTGGTCCGTTCAATCAGCTGGATCCATTCATCACTTCATGTTGGATAATAGAGTCACGTTGGTTGGTGACATATTCATAATATTATTAGGATATTAAGTATTAATATATATAACAAAGCAGTTTGGTGGAAATTCTTGACATAACTGGATTAAGTAAATCTAAAAAAATAAGGAGATGAGAGGAGAGGAGAGGGAGGAGAGGAGAGGAGAGGAGAGGAGAGGAGAGGAGAGGAGAGGAGAGGAGAGGAGAGGAAGAGGAAGAGGAAGGGAGAGGAGAGGAGAGGAGAGGAGAGGAGAGGAGAGGAGAGGAGAGGAGAGGAGAGGAGAGGAGAGGAGGGAGAGGAAGAGGAAGGGAGGGGAGGGGAGAGGAGAGGAGAGGAGAGGAGAGGAGAGGAGAGGAGAGGAGAGGAGAGGAGAGGAGAGGAGAGGAGAGAGAGGAGAGGAGAGGAGAGGAGAGGAGAGGAGTTGGTGCACACGTCACAGAAAAAGACGTCCGTCTGAGACGTCAGCGGCTTCAGAAAAAGTCTCGTCCTCTCGGATGAGACGAAGGTGATTTGCGCTCAACTCGTGTAAATAAGCTTCAGTCTGAAGCGCTGAGAAATGTCAGGCAGGAAACACACACACACACACACACACACACACACACACACACACACACACACACACACACACACACACACACACACACACACACACACACACACACACACACACACACACACAGACAGACAGACAGACACACACACACACACACACACACACACACACACACACACACACACACACACACACACACACACACACACACACACACACACACACACACACACACACACACACACACACACACACACACACACACACAGTGGAGTACCTGCAGGACTCAGATAACCGTCTCACCCTGCGGTGCCGTCACAATCGGTTCGTTCGAGGCTGTTTCACATTCTAGTGACTGAAACCTGCACGAGGACGAGGACTCTCCGACTGAAGGGAATTAAAGGCACCAGATGTTAAATGTGGGACATACAACGCTGCCCGATGGAGGCCGAGCTGGCTGAGGGAAACTGGAACACATAGAAATGGCCATTTTCATAATTAATATAATATTCATAATTATGTTTTTCATTGGTGTGTAATCACCTGAAAACTAAGAATCATGTTGCAGCCAAGCAGCAGCGGTGACGTCACCTCGTTGGTTTGTGAACGTTACGAATCCTCCAGTTCAGATTCTGTCCGTCATCATCTTTGCTTGTTCGGAGCAGGAAATGACCATATTTGGACGAGCTGGGGGAGGAGCCAGCTGGTGGATCTGGCCGATCTGATTGGAAACCTGACGATGCTACGTCCCACCCACCGATAGCTGTAACCTGACTGCACCACAGGCCTGTCAATCAAACAGACACGCCCCCAAAAACAGGTCTTCTTGAATCTTCTTTTCTAATGAATGAGGGATTATTTTCAGATGGACCTCCAGAAAACTAAGAAGAAGGAGTGACTTTAGCTAACAACACCGAGATAACTGATGGACACATTTTATTCACTTTGGATTTGATGAGAGAAGTTGAATGGGAGTCTATGGAGCCGGAGGCTTTTTGGAGCCGACCTCTAGTGGCACTCGCTGGTATTGCAGCTTGAGACACTTCTGGATCGGAACCATCTTATAGACCTGAAGCTACGAACTCTTTTATAAACCGTCTGTCGTTGCACCACAATCTTTCTACAGGAGACCAGAGGAGACAAACCAAACACTTAGAGGACTTTTTATGTTTGTTTTCTCTTTCAAGTTTTACTGCTAGCGTAGATTCTCTTTCACGCATGGGAGGAGATGGTGATGGGTAGTTCAGCTAGTTGCTATGTGCAACCTCACCACCAGGTGCCACTAAATCCTAAAAACTTTTCCTTTAATTTCTGTAAATGGAAATTGATGATTGCAAGTGGAATCTAACCAACTAGTGTATTCAATAAAATGTGTTTTGGTTAAAACTACGCAGCTGTGTGTATTCATGCTGTCACTTCTGCTATATTGGATAAACAAAGAAAGGCTTACAAATATACATTTTTTAATGAATAATTGTATTACAGTTACTTTGACAGGAAAAGTGTGGAGATTAAATGTAATGTTAACATTAATTTCATTGACCTTTCTGAGACCTTTAATCTATAATTCATTGATCATTTCACACTCAGCTGCCGTCACTTGATGCAGTTTTATCATTTTGTAAATGTCTTATCGGCATTAAAGTGCAACCATGTTTGCTGTATGAAATGTTATAACTATATATCTACAAAATCATACGCACACAAAAATCTATTTTGGGGATGCTGCTGCTCTGTAAACGATTTTTTTTTTTTTTTTTTTTAACTGTCGTTAAAAAAAAAAATCTAGAGAGAGACAGACGCTGGAAGAAATGTGGGTTTGAAGGACACAAACCACACACACACACACACACACACACACACACACACACACACACACACACACACACACACACACACACACACACACACACACACACACACACACCCACACACACACACACCATCCCTTTAGAGGACATTAGATTGACTGACACTAACCACAATCACTACCCGGCCTCAGAGCAGCTCTACTGTAACCTCATCCTAAAGTTAACTGTAAACCAACTCCTCACACTTCAATTTAATAATTTAGGTTATGGGAACTGGTTTTTTTTTGGGGAGGCGAGACCCGACAATGTGACAGCGGAAAATAGTTTTGGGTCCTCACAACGTGAGTAAAACAAGTACACACACACACACACACACACACACACACACACACACACACACACACACACACACACACACACACACACACACACACACACACACACACACACACACACACACTGAACCCAGCCTGTGTTTGCTGAGATAGCAGACAACAAATGGGCCGGGATGAGGTTCTCTTTGTAGTTTTAAGCCTTGAGAATATAACCGCAATTCCCAGGTTCCACCAGCTGCTAACTAACTGTGTGTGTGTGTGTGTGTGTGTGTGTGTGTGTGTGTGTGTGTGTGTGTGTGTGTGTGTGTGTGTGTGTGTGTGTGTGTGTGTGTGTGTGTGTGTGTGTGTGTGTGTGTGTGTGTGTGTGTGTGTGTGTGTGTGTGTGTGTGTGTGTGCAGGGACCATCCAGAAGCAGAGGCAGCGTAATGAATCACAGATGAACGGAGCGTTCGGTGCTCAGGAACAAACAGTCAGAGGTGGTAATGAAGTGGGAGAAGAAAGGATGAAGAGAAAGTTAGAGGTGAGGACCTTCGTCGATGGTCGGAGAAAAGATGAACCGTAGAGAGACAAAGAGGAGAAAAAAAAGAGAGTAAAAGGTGAGGACGGGAGATGAAAGGAGGAAAAAGGGGAGGAAGAACGACGGATGGAGGGAAGATGGGAGGAGGAGGGATGATGAAGAAGAAAGGCAGCGATTTAGAAGCCGACAGGTGGGATTAAAGTGGGAAAGGTATGAAGGAAGATGAGGAGGGAAATGGAAAGAGTGATGGATGGAGGAAAGAGGAAGGAAAAGTAAGAAAATGAATGGATTAAAGAGAGAAAACTAGGCGGAGAATATTCGGTTGAAAGGAAAGAGGAACTATTGAAATATTAGACGACATGTATGTCTTCAAATTTATTCATATTACCTCATTTTTAACTACAAATAAATTACAAAGTACACTTACACCAGTAATAAAATACTGTATGTAAATAAATTAAAAAAATAAAACAATGGTACTCTTTTTGGTTAAACAGCGTTTAAATTCGAGCCTAAAGATCATTTCTGCAATATTATTTTTGTGTTTTTTTTTAAAAGTTTGAATTCTTTTTTTTGTGTGTGTGCAGAAGTTTTAAAATACAAATTCATGAAGTGTCTGAAAGGAGAAACATTTTCCAGTCCAGCATTGAGCAGCTGGCTGGGGAGCTGTCCACCTGCCTTGGTGCTGAAATCCTCCCTCCACTACAGTCAACAGCTCTGATTCTCCTCTCCTCTGACTAAATGCACTGACTTTCTTTCACTCTCATTTTCACTCTCTTTCACTGAACTACACATTTGTTCCTTTTTTTAAAAATGTTTTTTTTTGCATATTTGCTGTAGGTCGTTGTTTTTGCAGTCTTTTGTTTGGACCCACAAAGACAACGCGCTGGTCACGACTAAATACTGAAAAGGAAATGTTTTGAAACAACTTTGAAAATGCCCTTATAGGTTTCCTTGACCCAGATTTCTGTACAATGCTGAGGCCCGAGAATACCGACGGTTTCCTCTGCGGGAGACAAGAAAGCACGAAAAAGTTGTGTTGTTGCTGCATGTTGTCTCCTTCCGCATGTCCATTTTTTTTTTTTTTCCCTGAATGTAAAAATAGTAATACAAGAGTCTCGTGTCCAGCACAGTTCTATTTGAAACAAGATATTTTTAGAAGTAAACATCTATTATTTACACTTTTATGTCTGCTATATTTTTCTTCTCCAGAGGTTTAGATTTTCCTTCAGGAAGGAGACGAAGGTCAAAGGTCACCCTATTGTGCAACCCAGTATCACGGCAAAGCGTGAAATAGACACGCCCATCTACGACAGCAAAACGTGAGATAGCCACACTCTGGGCTGTCGAGGGGTGAAAGTTACACGCATTTAAATGTCATGTGACCAAAGTCACATGACGATGATGTTTGAATCCAGGAGGAGACAATGTTTGCCTGGAATTAGATTTTTGCTTCCTAACTCCGATCATCAAATTTTCCTGTACATCTCCCGGCTCAAAGCACGCTGTAGGTTTCATTTCCGTCCACTTCAGGAAAACGTCTATCTCACGTTTTGCTGCAGTGGATGAGCGTGTCTATTTCACGCTTCGCTTTGAGTCCAGGTTGCGTTCTGAGCAGGAAAAGACACTTCGACAGGACAAATGCTGTTCGTCTTTGACATATATTTTTAAATCATCTTTATTACCTGTCATTTAGTTTTTTCTTCAGCATCTGAATATTTGCCTGTTTTCTCTGTTAACTGGTCCACAGAACGACTTTACATAATCACAAACCCGAAGCGTTGTTAGCAAGAAAACCGAGCCCCTCCGGTATAATTTACAAACGTAAAGATATACATCACCAAGGGTTAAAATGAATCTGCTTTTTCATCACGAAGCACAAAGGCTCCAAACGACACCCCTCAGCACAGTTCACGTTTTTATTTGCATTCATTATTAATTCTATTTAATTTTTATTGGAGGCTTAGACGTGTCCTCAATGAAGTCCAACTTAATGAATGAGTATGTGTTACTAATTAAGGCATTAAAGCAGGGTCGTCGGTGTAGGAGTGATAACAATAAGTTCCCCTTAATCAGGAGCTTTGTGCATCTGAATTCATTCCTGGAAATAGGCCATTTACAAGGAGCCCATCGTGCGGTCCAGTCTGAGATGGTTTTTTTAATCAGCTATCAACAACCCTCTTTATTGGTTCTTATAGTGTTGCGTTGGTGCGCTTCAAACAGTATAAAGGTTGTAACTTTATTAATAAATTGAGAAGCACAATTACCAACACGGACGAGTCGGGCTGAGATACATTTGTCAATCAGATTAAAACTGAAGTGATAATAAAGGTTTAAAATGGGATATTAAGAGTTTGGACCCGCTGTGGATGAGTCATAAAACAAATGTTCACCTCTCTGTTTGAGAAGATATCTTTTTGGGCCTTCAAACTTTCCTTTTTACAACGACGGATATGACTGGAACAACATTTACGACAGCTCTGTGGACGGGGCTTATGCGCAAATCAGTTTTGAAACCAAAATGAAATCATCAACTTCTCTCATGAAATACAAAGTCAGTAAATTTTTTCCACAAGTTGCTGTGGTGTGATTAGCTAGTTTTTGGGGGCGTGTCTGGTTTGATTGACATGTTTGGGGTACAGTCAGGTTTCTGGTAAAGGTGGGCGGGGCATATTCTCCTCTAATTCTTACTCAGATCCAAACCTTGCTCCTCCCCCGCTCGTCCAACTATGGTCACTTCTGGTTTCCAACCAACTAAGAGGGCGACGGCCAACATGTCAGACTGGACACTTCAAAACCGCGACAGAAATACTTTATTTTTTGAGTATATCGTAATTTGGTGAGATAACTGATAAAAACAAACAAACAACATAACTAAACATTTAAATGAGCTGCTGAACGTACTTCTCTGAATAATACCAGTCTTTTGGTCACGTGTGGTTCAGAAGAGAATTAAAAAACTCGGCTGCCTTTTCTGCTCAGCTCTGTAAATGTCTTTTCGGATTCCTTCTAGGAAACTTCTATTCAGGAGAGAAACCTGGAGAGGATTGCAATCTTAGCCCCCCCCCAAAAAAAAATATAAATGGCAGAGAAATAAAAAAAAATAAAAAAAAAGGCAAAGCAGATGAAACGAAGATGAAAGACTCTGCCGGGGTCAGTGTGGAGCGACTTGCAGAGCACCAGGAAAAACGAAGCGTCCCACGATGCCGGGTGGGGGGGGGGCTCCACAGATGGCGTTCCCAGGTTAGTTTGCTAGTGTTGGGGGAGTGGGAGGAGGAGGAGGGGGGAGTTTGTTTTCTGTCGAGAAGGCAATATGTCCCTCCGTCAGCAGCGAGAGGGCTGGTGCCAACTGGCAGGAGAAGAGATGGATATTTAAAGATGGAGAAGACTGGAAGACACGACGGAGAGAAGAGTCATGGAGGACAGGAAGACAGGAAGACGGGAGGACAGACGGAAAAAATTAAAAAAGATGGAAGGGAAGAATGTGGGAGGGGTCGCAGGTCAGAAACATCTATTCGCGATAATAAAAGCAAATTCAAGCGATCTCTCTCGCAATATTTGCCGAAGCTTGCAGGTTTTTTTTCTTATTCCAGAGATTTTTCTGTGGTCAGCAGAAGCTGTGCTGAAAGTATCAACGTCTTTTCAAACAGAACTGACTTCATTAACACAAATCACTCCTCATTTACAGTCAGAAAGGCTCCTCGTCACCAAATCAAACTACAGGGAACCGGAACAAGCGGGAAAAAACCCCGGGACGTGACGGGTTTGAGGGAAACGTCTTCACGTAAAAATGATCTGATTAAATGTTTGTGATCAAAGGAAGTGATTCCATATTATTGGATGTTAAATGAGTTTAACATCCAGTTCTCTTTGTTTGTTTCATCCAGCAGGTCTATGTGTTGAATGAACATGAATTAAACAGCATCTAAAGCTCTTATTTTGAAAGGCTGATGTAGTCCTTGTTTCTATATTCCAGTCACAGACTGTTCTGATTTTTTTTTTTTTTTTACTTTTAGCCCCGTGGTTCTCTAAGATTAAATAAAAGACTAATCTAGTTCTGTGATGGACGCCATGATTATTATCACTGATTAGATATCGGTGTTTATTACTTAGTGCTTCAAAAAAATTGATTTTCGAGAAAATCCGCCGCAAATTGAAACATTTTTGATTGCAAGAATCACAGAAAAACCTCAGCGAAATCCTGGAGGGACCGTCTATAGGACGAAAGAACTCAAATCAATTTGCAAAAGGGAAGAAAGAAGGAAAGGAAGAAGTAGGAGGGTGAATGTTATGAGACATAAGAACTGGTCAAAAAAAAAAGACGAGGAGAGAATGAAAAGGGGAAACAGAAAATCAGGAAGGAATTAAGAAGGAAACGAGGAGAAAGAGGACGTGGGGGGAGAGAGGGGGTTGAAGGAGGAAACGCCAAAACCAACTTATCTTTTAAATATAGCATCAAAAATTCTCCATATGACATTTCTAGGAATTTAGCTGAAGCACGCTTCGGTCTCCAGAAGCCACAAGAAGACTCTCGTTTCTCAAAGCGGTACTTAAGACGATGAAACAAACCCTCGTCCTGTAAACTAGAGAAACGACTGCTGGACTGATAAAGATAATTAGCTTATGCGGTGGGTAAGAAAACACACACACTCACACACACACACACACACACACACACACACACACACACACACACACACGCACACACACACACACACACACGCACGGGCACACCGGAGGGCCTGCAGAGTGTTAACGTCCTGAGGAGACGGAGGGAATAACAGAGGAGGGAGAAGAAAAGGAAAAGAGAGCTTACAGGGAAAGACCTTGGCCCAAAAACTGAGGAAAGTCCTTGTACCACACACACACACACACACACACACACACACACACACACACACACACACACACACACACACAGCACATCACACCCACACATGCACCCCGGCCTGGCAGGCAGCGTTAAGCGTGACACATCCTACATGCCTCGTGCGCAACGTGCAACAGCAGCATTCACAAAAGCCCCCCCTCCTAAAAAAAGAAGAGTTGGCGCCACCGGCCGGTCACGAGCACGTCGTCATTCACCTTCACTCAGTTGGACTGTTGTGTAATTTTGTGGTTTTTCGAGGTCACATTGGTCTCCGACGGAGGAGTCGACCTCAAACCGTGCGTGCGATTCAAAACGACGAGAACGACGATGACGGCCGGAGAGAAGAAGTCCGAAGCGGTTCCAAAAAAAACACAAAAAAGAACAACACGGTGGCTGAATCACGTATGGAGACAGATTGACAGATTGATGTCTTTATTGACTCTGAAACCTGTAATCCCTCGAAACTCTGTCACATTTCAACTCGTCACATCAGTGAAAGTGAGAAAGACGAGCGGGATGTGAATGTGGATCCAACATCTTCTCTTTACGCACACAAACAGGATTTGGTCCCTTTTGTCCTACAGAGTGCAACTCGATCTGCGAGGACAGACTGGACGAAGATGGATTCGTCCCTGGTTGTAGGATTAATTGTGTAGAGACCGGAAAAAAAAAAAAAAATCCCAGCTTTTGTGTGTGATGTGGCCAAAAGGAGGCAGAGGCGTTTTATACGCGGTCATTCAGAACAACAACAACAACAACAACAACTTTTGTCATTGCCAAATACGAAGTAGTTTGTCTCAAGTAAAGTCCTGTCAGACTTTCAAATAAGAAAGTTGTCAAAGTTAACAGGACACGAACGAAAAACAAACATCCTGAAGTGGACGAAGCTCACGTCACATAGTTGGAATTAAGTTATAAAATAAGAAACAAAAAAATGTGAATTTTATTGATTGCTTGAGCTTTTTTTCACCACGAGTGGATCTCAATGACATACATGCTCTAAGATCTCGTATTATTATCTTATTATTAATACGGCTCTAGTCCCGATTTAAAGGTCTCCTGTGAACCTTCGGTAAACGAAGCGGCGACTCGCGTCGTCAATCAGACGTTTAAACAACTGAAGCTACGCGTGATTAATTCCTCCTCGTCTCAGAGAACATCAGGGCGGCCGACGGTGACCAAACCTCGTATCTCATACGCGCTACAGATGAACAAGCAGCTGTTTATTTTATCCGACCTTCTCTTAAATCACCAACACCTCATTCAGACTTGCAGATGGAACATTATTCGAATCCAAACAGCAGAAATGGATTCTGTACGTTTCCTGTTCTTTCTATTTGATTGGATTTTTTTTCTAAAGTGTGAAATAGACACGTCCACTAAGGGAAAAACGTGAGATGGTCACGCTTTGGGGCTGAATATGGGTCAAAGTTACACGTTTTTACTTGTAGTGGATGGAAATGAAACGCTTTGAGATTTACAGGGAAATTAAACTTTTTTTTGCAAAAAAAAAAAAAGCACATGGTTTGGATTTACAGAAAAACGTTGTCACCTCCTGGATTCAAACCTCGCCGCCTCCCGTCGTACCTACTAACAACCACCACAGAAAAATGCCCTTTGTACTTGTTCGCTGCGTTAGCTCGGTCACGACACATTTTTATATAAGTTTAACCCCTAAAAAACTTTCACGCCCGACGCGTGTCCATCTCACGTTTTCCTGCAGCGGACAGAGGGCGTGTCTATTTCACGCTTTGCCGCGATACTAGCTTGCGTCTATGCCCCCCTCACATCCAGAGAAGTTTGTTGTTGACCTCCCAAAACAACCTGAAACATCTCGCAGATAAAACCTCTTTGCATTTCTTGAACTCATCAGATCAAACATGAACTCCACGAGGAAAAGAGACGCGTCCAATCGGATTTTTAGCCTCATTTCTGTCCCGTTCTCTGGCACTCTTCTTCCTGTCCTTTTTATTTTTTTTTTTTTTTTATTTTATCCGTCCCGGTGCCAACATGAAGAGAGCTCCACCAGTTCACCGTCCAAATCAGCATCCGCACACAACACGTGACATTAGAAATTAAAACCGAGTTAAACAACAATTCATTTGGATTTCTGACTGACATTTTTCTGGTTTCGCGTCGGCCTCTCGGACGGAGATCACGCACGCTCGCCAGGAAATCTCTCGTGTGCACGAGTCTGAAAATAGGATTTTGCGGGGGACGACGTCAACATTCGATTTAAACACTAACTTTAGGATCGTACAATCAAAGCTACACCCAGTTTTTTTGTATGCTCATCCAGCCAACTCCGCCTCTGATTGGACCTCAAACCAACTAACCTGGAAGTTTCCATTAATCTGCTCCATCCAACAGAACGCATGTTCACGTGTCGTAGGGAGTCTGAGAGAGGAAGACGTTTTCTACCAATGTGTCACAGAAAGGTTTCACAACACTGATAACAGTTTAAACTCTCATCACGCTGCTGCTGCTGCTTCTTTTCTTTTTCTTTTTTTCTCATTCAGGAGGAACATCTGTTCACCTCTGGTTGGACTGAACTCTCAAAAATGCAGATTGGAAAAATACACACACACACACACACACACACACACACACACACACACACACACACACACACACACACACACACACACACACACACACACACACACACACACACACACACACATTATGCATATTGTATGTAAGAAGCGAGAGAGACCCAATAAGAAGTGCTGCAGTCTGCTGGAACAGCATCACAGGATGGGTTCCCCAAGAAGGAGCCAAGAGTTGGTTTTTTACACACACACACACACACACACACACACACACACACACACACACACACACACACACACACACACACACACACACACACATATATAAAAATACACACACGCACACTGTCCTCATCTCTCGCCCTCCCCTCCCACCCTCTCCTCTTTCTCTCCGACACACACACACACACACACACATACAGCAGTGACACCATCACATCATCCTCACACACTTTGCCCCCCCCCTCCACCCCCACCCTCTCTCCTCCACGCGCAGCTGGGAGCGAAGCAGCTTTACTGTGCTGCTTCTTCTTCTTCAGACTGTATTCAGACTGTACAGTATATCACAGCGGCGCTCATCCCTTCTCTCTTAAAAAAAAAAAAAAAAAGATGCACCACCACACTAATAATCAGCGCGCGGGTACATTCCTCCACTAACAGGCGAGGAGGCAGCCGTGCAGACTCACTCATCAGCAGCAGCAGCTGTCAACAACAACACCAACAAAACACAAATATAAACAGCGCGCATCTTCTCAAGACAGACTCGTCTCTGAGACAACGTCTCTGGCCGAGAAAAAAAAAAAATGTTATGCCAACACAGCCACACACACACGCACGAGCGTCGTTTGCGGATCAAACAAGAAGTCCTGACGAGCGCATGCAGCCTCAAACAGCCCCCTCCCGACCCCCCCGTCAAAAAACACAAAGAGTGCGAGAGGCTCTATTAACAAAAACAAAAAACAGACGCGAGGTGGGAAAATGATGATGATGGTGGTGATGATGATGCGAGATGCACGGGTGGAATATGAAACCGCGCAGTTAGAAATAAGCTCCTCACCCTGCAGAGCGGAGAGCTGGTCGGACGGTGCACCGAGATCTGCGCGCGCCGGGAAGCCTGGCCACCTAAAAATTTGCAGTTTTCCCTCCTCTCTCTCTCTCTCTCTCTCTCTCTCTCTCTCTCTCTCTGCTGCTCACACACACACACGCACACACACACACACACGCAGACACACACTCACACACACTATCTCTCACTCTCTCGCGTGTTTCCCCGAATCTCCCCTCTCCTGCTCTCTTTGCCCCCCCTCTCTCTCTCTCACTCCTCCTCTTCCTCCTCCTCTTCCTCTTCCTCCTCCTCTTCCTCCTCCTCTTCCTCTTCCTCCTCCCTTCTTTACTTCACTCTGCTCTTTCAGCACTGCGGAGAATCGCTTGAATTGGCTCCACCGTAGTTTGGTTATAGGGAAGTGTGTGTGTGTGTGTGTGTGTGTGTGTGTGTGTGTGTGTGTGTGTGTGTGTGTGTGTGTGTGTGTGTGTGTGTGTGTGTGTGTGTGTGTGTGTGTGTGTGTGTGTGTGTGTGTGTGTGTGTGAAGGAGGGAGGAGGAGGTGGCGGTGGGGTTACAGTGATGTAGGCTAGCTCACGCACGCGCACACACACACACACACACACACACACACACACACACACACACACACACACACACACACACACACACACACACACACGCACACACACACACACGCACACACGCACACACACACACACACACACACACACACACACACACACACACACACACACACACACACACACACAGAGAGAGCGAGAGAGCGTGCTGGTTGGAATTGAGGACACATCTTGCAGCTGACAGCTGACTGATTCCAACATGCAGCAACAATTAGTGTCATTCATGAACAAAACAAACTTGTAACTATGGGGGGAGATATATATTATATATATACATATATATATATATATATAATATAAATATCAATATTTGAGGAAACTGATCGATAAATCTCCAGTCGGAATGGTTCGGAGCTAAATTACTGGTAATGCGATATCGGTGTCACGGCAACAACAAAATAAATTAAAATAAGATGCCTGTCCGCTGCAGCAGAAAAAAAACGTGCGATAGCCACGCTTTGGCTCGTCGAGGGCGTGACAGTTACACGTTTTTTTCCCGCAGTGGACGAAAGAGGAAAGCTACGATACGCTTCGAGACGCGTGATGTACTTTTTTTTTTTTTTTTTTTTTTAAACACGGTTGAGGTTCGGAAATAAAAAACAAATCGAGGAAAACGTCGTCGCCTCCTGGATTCGAACCCGGCATCCGATCCTGTGTTCGCAAAAGGAAAGTTAGCGCTTCTTGTAATATTATGACCTCGTCAGAAGGAAGGAATAACTGATGATAATTGCATCATCCTGACAACTAACTACAATATTATTATTATTACTAATATTTGAAGCCAACTACGGTGACGAAGAGGAGCTTCACCGGGGATACGAGCCGGAGGATGACGACGGGCGGCCAGCGGGCGGGATCTTTTGTTTGTTTTGGTGCAACGCTGTCGGTGTTATTGGATTTGAGACGACTGAAGTTCTCGGTTGAAACCGTTTCAGGGAAAAAGTGGCAAAACGGGTTAATTATAGGAAAAGTGGTGTTGGGAGGGAAAGAGAGAGAGCAGGATGTCACATTTAGAAAAAAGAAAGCGTGCATGTGTCTCTTGCATGTGATTGTGTGTGTGTGTGTGTGTGTGTGTGTGTGTGTGTGTGTGTGTGTGTGTGTGTGTGTGTGTGTGTGTGTGTGTGTGTGTGTGTGTGTGTGTTATGCCTCCGTACCCTCTTTCATGGTTGAGTGGCCCCATCAGCCCCTGGCGACCCACGGACTGATACAGTAGGCTGTGCTGCCTTGTGACTCACTCTGTGTGTGTGTGTGTGTGTGTGTGTGTGTGTGTGTGTGTGTGTGTGTGTGTGTGTGTGTGTGTGTGTGTGTGTGTGTGTGTGTGTGTGTGCAACATGGGTACATGTGTGGGCAACAATCATCCCACCTGCATAACACTAAGCCCACACACACACACACACACACACACACACACACACACACACACACACACACACACACACACACACACACACACACACACACACACACACAGGCTTCATGTTTGGTTTGTACACAAAGATATTTGCTGATTTGTTGGTTTTTTATCAATTCAGGTATCCTTCGAGTCTCGGACGGGCTGAAAAAAACAACCCATAATACTCTGTCGGAGGATGCGTTAGGATGTGAAGATGAACACGTGTTCTGTTATAATTTGAGTTTAAAGACCAAAGTTTGAAATTGTCAGACTTAACGAAGGCGGTGTTTTTAGTTTTACATGATGACTCCGCCCACTCTTCAAGAAGACTTTTTTTAACGGTTTCCCAGAACTTGTGCTGTAGATTCAACCTCACCGGCAGCAAAACAAAAACAAAACTGCTTCACTCAACCGGACAGGTGACATTAATTTTGGACAAAAAAACAACAACGACGACGATCAGGAAGCACTCGAGGACACGAAAAAAGAGGAGGAGGATTTCAAAATAAAAGAGGAAGAGATGCTTCTGATATCGATGCTCAAACCCAAAGAACACTTTCTGATCGCTGCGCAGATCTTTTTATCCATCTTGTTTTATTGTATTTGTAAATTATTTCTTATTTTTGTGTTTCTATGCTGCCGTGACGACGACGGATCAATAAAGTCTCAATCTATAGACGCCGATGACGCGAGGAAAAAAAAAAAAAAAGATCCTTAAAAACGCCGCACGCCCGGCTCTATTCATCATCGTCCTCTCAAAGCCCCACGAAGAGCCTGATGGGATCTGACGTGTGCCGCGTGGTCGCTATAGGCAACCGAGTCGAAGGTAATCACGTCTTTTCACTTCACGTTGACTCTTCGCAGCCACATTCCTCACACGTTTCCATCAGATCTGTCCGCAGGAGGAAAAAAAGAAAAAAGAAAAAGAAAAAAGGCTGAGTTCAGCCTTTAAATTGGGTCGACCTCCACTTCAGGTGAGCTCCTCATTTCTGAGATTTACGGAGACGAGCTGGCTGCTTCCATAAATCCCACATCGCCCGGAGGGAAACTCTAAACTTCTAATCCAGGGAGGAAAGTGTGTGTGAACTGTTTATCATGTGCTCAGGCTGTATGGAAAGTGGTAAACGGGTTTTTCTTCTCTTGTTATATTCAGACCAAGTAACGGCAAACAAATACCATAAAAAAAGGTATTAATTTACTTATCATGATTATTATTCTTTTTACACGTCTTAGTTAACACAATATTGCGTTTCACCACGATGCTGATGATACTCCGGTTTACCTTCCTTAGAGAATATCCGATAGACTAATTGGCTGTTTGACTAATAATTTTCTCTGAACTCTGAATGTTAAAATTCAGATATTTAAGGAGGTAACTATTTTTATTTTATTTTTTTTATCATTGCAACAGAATCATCATCGATATTTCTTAACTTAATGCAACAATGTCGATCAGGTAATTTGGAAACTATGCTGAAGTTTTCTAAAGAATTATTGTTACGTCACTGAATACTGTCTCAAACTCAATGGATCATATTTACAATCTAAAAACCAGGTAAAATGGCGTTCAGACTGGCAACACAAATGGTTTTTTTTCATATCCAGATTGATTTTTGAAAGACTGGAAAGCAAAAAAACAAAAACACGTGTAGCTACCTGCACGCCGTTACCGCGGCAACCCACCCAGGTAGATCGGCGACGCCTCGAACGCGCCGAAATCCGGTTCGCTCAAAACGCAGTTCGACGATGATGAAAGTCTTCCGACCGGGACGCCGGTCGAAGGGTTAAGGAACCTCCTGCCGTTTATGGTGTCATGTGTGACTCATAACCACAAACATAGTGCTCGCCGGGGAGCACATGGCCTCGTTCACCGGTTATTCCTGAGTCAGGCCAACTGGTTCCTGAGTCAAACTGCCTTCTGCACAGATCGCAGTAAAAAGATAACCGTCAGACTTTGCTGCACTTTTCTTTTCTTTTTAAAATCTGACGGCTGCTTCAGATCCTCAGAGATCCGTGTCGAAAAATGCCGCACTCGTAGTCGCCGTGAGGTGCGCGTCCACCCGGCGAACAGCTGTTCGCAGGGAACGTATAATAATTGGGGAATGATTTTAAATGGAGAAATAACCGTTGGACGGTTGGCAACTTAATTAGAGAGAAACTGTGGTTTGTTTTTAAGAGATGAGTTCGCTTCGGCGTCTGTTTAACGAGACGTAACCGAGAAAAATCATCTGTATTATGTACATTAGCTTAAATGTTCAGATATGTTCAGCTGATGAAGGAAGGCGTGTGAACGTTTGCTGGATCTTCATCTGATTGCGGATTGAAAGAAATTCTAACGTAAAAGGTAAAATAAAGATGCTTTCACCTCCATATTTCATCCATACTTAGTTTTTACAAGAAATTGCCTCGATTTAAAGTCTGATTACTTTTCGCTCCTTCGAACCGGTTTTCTGTTTCCACGTCGGAGTGACGGCCGACGTCGGGTAAAAAAAACAACCAGTTAAACACTTAAAGAAAAAGGCTTTTTCTCCTGAGAGCAAAGCAAATATCACTCAATCAATACTAACGTCCCTTCAGAGGGACAGGAGTCCATTTTAAAAAGACGAAAGCGATAATCAACAACTATAGAAAAGGCTTGAGGTCAGGAGAGGACTCGCGATCGATACGTCCATCGATCCGATTCTAATAACTTCAGAAACGTCCCGTGAGGACGGGAAGCAGCGGGTCGGCGTTTGAAGGACCGCTTTCAGGAAGGTGTACTTCAGTTACTTCACATCTTCAGACCTGAAAACGTCCTAAATCTCTGCTTTCTTTTTTGTCCCCGAGATTAAAACAGAGCGACGACCTTTCGGCCCGCGCGATTGGTCGGTTTGCTCTCGCTGTCGTCTTGGAGATAATTGGTACGTGTGATTGGCCGTTCTGTGCGACTGGGGAGCAGCTGGGTCCCAACGCTCATTAACCTCCCAAACGGCCACCCGGAGCCTGGAGGAGGGATTATTATTACTATTGATAATAATCCCATAGTGACGAAGTCTGGTCCTGAACAGGGCGGACAGAGACAAAAAAAAGACATTTGATGGTCTTGTTGAACTGAAACTAACCCGACCTCAACAATCTTCATCGGAGAGAAACGACAACAAACACGTCTTCTGGATCCGAACGGAAGAACGGCCGGTAGCACTCGAAAGACTTCAACGTAGCCGAACTGAAGCTTCTGCTTAACTCTAAAAACTCCCGGTGGACACCAGAGACCTACTACTACTTCTGCCCGGGGCGTCCTCCAGGAGCTCCACGCTGAAGTCCAACTCCCTCGGCACCGGGACGCTAAAAGGAGGATAAGTGGGCACCGAGCCACGAATGTAACTTTTATTTAAAGGGGTTTAAGGGCCGCGTTGTGAGGTTTTTAAATCAGTGATAAAGCATCAAGAAAAACGCGATAATGCTCAGATGAAAATAGACAGCTACTGTAAATGACAATTTACAGAACCGAAATGGAGCTCTGCAGGAAGAGCTGCTCAACCAGCGTCCATCATACATCCTCCTCCTTTTCATCCTTCTGTTTGCCTTATTCCTTTGGGGTCTCTCTCGCCCCCTCGTTCTCTCACCAGGCTCTATTTTTAGCTCCCTGCTGGGGAAATCCAATACGTGAGCAGCTTTATATATAGAGGGCTGTACATTGATCTACACATGTGAGCAGCAGGCATTGAGATGAGGGAATTTCTACATCAATGGGCTGCAGACACCCGCCTCGGTAATGAGGGATAGCAAAGCTCCTTGTGTTGGTGTGGGACAGTCCTGCCTGTTTATTTGTGGGATTTAATTTTTTTTAAAAAGGGTTTTTTTTTCGACAAAAAATATTATAAATATGAACCGATCTTCCCTTCATGTTTAGTTTTCTGTATAAATCATCAAAGAGTTCAAACGAAGATTTGACTTTTTTCTCATGAAACATAATTAAAAAAGGTCACAGCTGTGTTTACGCTCAGGAAAACATATTAGCTTGTGTGAAATTAACGGGTTATTAAACACATCATTTACAGTTTGGTAGTCGCACAGTAAATTTATGATTCAGTGTTGGATTAAAAGGATCCCACAACACCATTAAAGCTTTAATCTGAATCTTTTTTATTGTCTGGTTCTGTTTTTGAAGTGGGTTTTCAGTCGTCTCTCGTCTGTGTTTAGTCGCAGCCTACTTTGCATTTCATGTGGAGACTCATCCATCTTGCAGTGAGGCTATTCATGTGCAAATGTTAAGAACGGTTAAAAAAAAAAAAAAAGATATTTATATATATATATATGCATGCAAGAAAGGTACGACTTTGAGTGCAACGACGCAAAAACATTAAGAAATAGCTGCAATTCCTCTAATGGCCACTTGGTGCTGCCTCTAAAAGTGAGTCGATCCCAAACAGCGACGTCACCCGTCGGTTTGCGATCGCCCGTCCGAAGTCTCGATTTCAGCATTTTATTTTGGCCTTTGTCATCTTGGTTGTTGTTTTTTAAAGGCAGAAGTGACCATATTTGGACGAGTTGGGGAGGAGCGAGAGGACCGAAAGCCCCGCCCACCTTTAGTGGAAATCTGACTGCACCACAGCGCTGTCAACCAAACAGACACCCCTCCTCCCCCCCCCTCCTCCCCCGACTCCCCAAACACACCGCTGAAGATGGGATTATTTTCAGAAGGACCGCTGGCAGGTGACTTAAGCAAATGACACCGTAACAACTCGTGGAGAAAAAAAAAAAATGTACGTATTTTTATGAGGGAAGTTAAACAGGTTCCAGCAAAAAAGAAAAACTGAAATCACAGCGAGACACCGAACGGCTGAAAGACTCGTCTGGTGAAAGAAAGT